>NC_057810.1:673655837-673673303 GCF_018294505.1 Triticum aestivum
GCGATGACGTGGCGACTTGTGGTTGGCCGGAGCGACGTGTCCGGTGGACCTGTCCGGCGGCGATGGAGATGTGTCTGGCGGCGCGAGGGGAAGAAGTCTAGGGTTTGGACTGTGCAAAAAATCGAGGGGATGCACGTATATATAGGTAGAGGGAGCTAGGAGACTCCAAATGAGGTGCGGTTTTCGCCCACACGATCATGATGGGTTTTGGGCCACTTTGGAGGGATGTTGGGCTGCAACACAAAGAGGGCTTTTACGGTTACCCGGTTAACCGTTGGAGTATCAGACGACCTCCAAATGGAGCGAAACTTGACAGGAGGTCTTCCGGTGGTGTACCAAGGCCGCTTGGCAAATCACGGTCCATTCCGAGGGTGTTTAACACCCGCTCACAACAGGAGACAAGAAGGGGACGCTGGATGACATAGGAGTGCCGGATTGCAAAACGGACAACGGGGAAAATGCTCGGATGCATGAGACGGACACGTATGCAAAATGAGATGCACCTGATGACATGATATGAAATGCATCTGATGACATGGCAAAATGCAACACGCAAGCACATGACATGGCAAGGACGGCGAATAACTGGCGGTCACCTGGCGCAACGAATCCGGGGTGTTATAGGTCATTGGAAGAAGCTTCATCATTTCTTGAACTGGACCGTGAAGACTTTCTGAAGCCTTTCTTCTTAGTGAACTTCTGGAACTTCTTCACAAGCATAGCAAGCTCCTTTCCAAGGTCTTCAGCTTCATCGGAACTGCAGTCAGATTCTTCTTCATATGAGGAAACAGCCTTTGCCTTCAAAGCACAAGTTCGGCCATAGTTGGGACCATAGATATCTCTTTTCTTGTATAGCTGGAACTCATGTGTGTTGGGCCTCTCAAGTATGTCAGATGGATCGAGTGTCTTGAAGTCAGGGCATTCTTGAATCATAAGAGCTAGAGTGTCAAATGAGTTGTCAAGAGATCTCAGAAGCATCTTAATGATTTCATGCTTGGTGATCTCAGTGGCGCCGAGATCCTGAAACTCGTTTGTGATGTCAGTGAGACGATCAAACATGAGCTGGACATTTTCATTGTCATTTCTCTTGAAGCGGTTGAATAGGTTGCCTAGGACACTGATTCTTTGATCTCTCTGAGTTTAAACGCCTTCATTGACCTTGGAGAGCCAGTCCCAGACTAGCTTCGGCGTTTCCAAAGCACTCACACGGCCATACTGCCCGTTGGTCAAATGACCACAGATGATGTCCTTCGCAGTAGAATCGAGTTGAATGAACTTCTTGACATCAGTAGGGGTGACACCTTCACCAGTCTTGGGAACGCCGTTCTTGACGACATACCACAGATCAACATCAATGGCTTCAAGATGCATACACATCTTATTCTTCCAGTAGGGATATTCAGTGCCATTGAAGACAGGGCACGCAGTGGAGACTTTGATTATCCCTGCAGTCGACATAGCTAAAACTCCAGGTGGTTAAACCAAATCACACAGAACAAGGGAGTACCTTGCTCTAATACCAATTGAAAGTGCTAGTTATCGACTAGAGGGGGGGTGACTAGGCGATATTTATGAAACTCTTCAAAACATGAAAGTTTCAAAGACAAACACGAAAACTTGACCTATAAACATGCAGCGGAAGATGAACTACACTAGACAAGCCATAGTCAAACAAGTATGAAGCTAAAGCATGATGACTGATAGCAGCTAGGTAGTAGGATCAGGATGGAAGATAGTATGAAGCCAATCAGAACAAGTAGTCACACAGTGAAGGCAAACAGGCAGATCAACCAGGCAAGGACTTCACAAAGACAAACTGTAAGTAAGGAGAGTAAGAGATAGAACCAGTGTGTTGTGAAGACAAGGATTTGTTCGACCAGTTCCAGTTGCTGTGACAACTGTACGTCTGGTTAGGGAGAGTAAGAGATTGAACTCAGAAGACTATGTCTTCTCCTTATTCCCCTTGAGCTAAGGACACACAGTCCCCGCCCAATCACTCTGGTAAGTCTTCAAAGGTAGACTTCCAAACCTTCACATACTTCGTTCATCGGCGATCCACAATTACTCTTGGATGCTCAGAACGCGACGCCTAATCGGCTGGAGGATTCATAGTCCTCAAGTGTAACAAGTCTTCAGATCACACGGACAGAAAGACTTCAGTGATGTCAAACACTCTTTGGGCTCTGGGTGTTTTGGGCTTTGTCCTCACAAGGATTTCTCTCTGAAACTCTTTGGAGGTGGGTTGCTCTCAAAGACAAAAGCCGTGCACTAACTCTGAGCAGCCACCAATTTATGATATACGGGGTGGGCTATTTATAGCCACTGGGCAACCCGACCTGATTTGTCCGAAATGACCCTGGGTCACTAAGGAACTGACACGTGTCACAACGGTCAGATTTCAAACTCACGCGACAACTTGACTTGGGCTACACGTAAAGCGGACTTATCCGACTCTGGATAAGATTTGCTCTCATTGTCTTCGCTCGAAGACATAGGATTTTGGTTGAGCATCAATTCAGTCACTTTGACTTTGTTCACTTGGACCCCACTTGACAGTGTGGTGGTTCCTATGACTCAATAAAGAAGAAAAGAAAACAACGAAACTGCTAAGTCTTCACGCTCCATAGTCTTCACTCAATGTCTTCTTCTGTCATAGTCTTCAATGTGAATATCTTCACGTACCACCATTATCTTCAATGTCTTCATACATTTTTAGGGGTCATCTCCGGTAGGTAAACCGAATCAAAGAGGGACTACTACCTATGTTATCCTGCAATTCTCACAAACACATTAGTCCCTCAACCACGTTTGTCGTCAATACTCCAAAACCAAACTAGGGGTGGCACTAGATGCACTTACAACAGGCCACAAGTTCAAAAGCCAAAGCCCAGATTGCCACGGTTTCCAGGTACTGCATCAGCACCAGGCTCGTTCAATGTCAACGGCTTCATTGCACACAACAACTTCTTCGACAAGGCCAAGAACTCATATTCCAAGAGTATCTCCCCCGCACCATCTATCACATCATTAGGCGAACTCTATGGCCCATCAAAGGGCATTCCTCCTCAGCAAAGCTTGAAGGTGCAATGAAGACATTGATCTTCTATATTCGCAATGGCAAAAGCTTCAATGCTCAGGATTTCTTCATTCGCCAATTTGCTGCATCTGGCTCTGACATATTTGGTCTGAAATTCTATGCTCCTTGGATTATGCGACCGATCAAGCTTCACTATGCTGTTGACTATCAGCCCTCTGTGCGCAATCATCTCATATTTCTGCCAGAGGTTGACATGTCCGTCAAAGCCATCTACCAAGAGCCTGCCAAGGAAGCACTATATCTTCATAATGAAGATCGTCAGAGTTTCTCCCAGCATGTTGAAGGTGTTCAGGTTGCTTCTCGTGTTTATCCGCTGGCCGGCAACACTCGCCGTGCACGCACTGAAGCCACAGAAAGCACTATTGTTCCAAGGCCTCGGAAGCGATCTCGTGTGCTTAATGACCGAGAGCTTCTTGTGGCCTTGCATCAGAAACATGACAAGCATCACTACTGGATGAAGCGTCAAATGCAAAGCCTCTTGGTGGATGTCAATCGCATTTGCAATCTTGCCACCAAGAATGCCTTTATCACTCATGAAACCTGTCGGAGGTCCTGGAAGAGTCTGACATTTCTAAGTGCTGAAGCTGATCCTCAAGACGATAGCTTCACCGAGAGATTCAAGTCCGACTCCACTCCTCCCAGGAATGTTGTCTTGCGTCAAACCCCGTCTCTTGAAGATTCAGAGTACTCCTCCTCCGCAGCAACTGTAAATGCCAGAGTCCTGGATGACGCAAATGATGCTACCTCACCACCTCAAACCTCAGCGCGTATCGACACTGCACCAAGTTCTTCTTCACCACCAAACCTCAACAATGACCCTGCTGCTTCACCTACTCCTCATGGGAACGAGTAGCGACTATGTCTTCAAACCTTTTTCGTCCTTACTGATAAAAGGGGGAGAAGCATATGTTGATAGTCTTCATGCGGGTCCATATGGGTGGTTGATATACTTTAGCCTAGTGCTTACAACTCTTGCTTTTGATACATTTGGTTCTTTGAGTTGTAACACTTGAAGTTGATGGTCGTCTGCTACTTTTTCTGCTATTCTGTGTGATGCAACGATAAATTCCGCATATGCGATGATAAATCCCGCATGAAGTCATTCCGCAGACGTCCATTTTTCATTATGCATGTCATCATTCCTGTATATCTGTTCATGCATGATGTATTGTCTTCATCTGGTGAAGAGGATCTCCACAAGTACAACCTGCCATGTGCATTTGCATTCCAACGCAAAACATTTATATGCACATCTTCAGAGGGAGCCTTTTTGCCATCAATGAAGACAATATCTTAATCCTTTACAATTTCACATACTTTTATCCCTGTTGAATACTTCAACCAGTTTGTCATCAATCACCAAAAAGGGGGAGATTGTAAGTGCATCTAGTGCCACCCCTAGTTGGTTTTGGAGTATTGACGACAAACCTGGTTGAGGGACTAATGTGTTTGTGAGAATTGCAGGATAACATAGGTAGTAGTCCCTCATTGATTCGGTTTACCTACCGGAGATGACCCCTAAAAATGTGTGAAGACATTGAAGACAATGGTGGTCTGTGAAGCCATTCACGTTGAAGACTATGACACGAGAAGACATTAAGTGAAGATTATGGAGCGCGAAGATTTAGTTGTTTTGTTGTTTCCTTTTCTTCTTTATTGAGTCATAGGAACCACCGCACTGTTAAGTGGGGTCCAAGTGAACAAAGTCAGAGTGACTGAAGTGATGCTCAACCAAATCCTATGTCTTCGAGCAAAGACAATGAGAGAAAATCTTATCCAGAGTTGGATAAGTCAGCTTTACATGTAGCCCAAGTCAAGCTGCCGCGTGTGTTTGAAATCTGACCGTTGCGACACGTGTCAGTTGTTAGTAACCCAGGGTCATTTTGGACAAATCAGGTTAGGTTGCCCAGTGGCTATAAATAGCCCACCCCCTACACCATAAATTGGTGGCTGCTCAGAGTTAGTACATGGCTTTTGTCGTTTGAGAGCAACCCACCGCCGAAGCTTTCAAGAGAGAATCCTTGCGAGGACAAAGCCCAAACCACCCAGAACCCAAAGAGTGTATGGCATCACTGAAGTCTTTCTGTCCGCGTGATCTGAAGACTTGTTAGACTTGAGGACTGTGAATCCTCCAGCCGGTTAGGCGTCGCGTTCTGAGCATCCAAGAGTCATTGTGGATTGCCGGTGAACAAAGTCTTTGAAGGTTCGGAAGTCTACCTTGAAGACTTACCAGAGTGATTGGGCGGGGACTGGAATTGGTCGAACAAATCCCTGTCCTTCTGAAGCCATTGGTTCTATCTCTTACCTCTCTCTACTTAACAGTTGTCTTTGTGAAGTCATTGCCTGCTTGCATTATCTGTTTGACTTCACTGTGTGACTACCCGTTCTGATTGGCTTCATACTATCTTCCATCCTGATCTTAACTACCTGGCTGCTATTAGTCTTCGTGCTTTAACTACATCGAATACTTGTTGTTTCTATTGTTTGTCTTCAAAACTCACACGTTTTGAAGACTCTCATAAAAATCGCCTATTCACCCCCCCTCTAGTCGATAACTAGCCCTTTCATAAAGTTAATCTTCCATCAGCTCCCAACTTACAAATCCCTCCACTAGCACTAGCTACAAGGAAACCAGGGGTTTGTTGGAGATGCAATGGGCCATGGATCCCTGGTCATAAATGCAAACAATCCCTTTCCTTCCATGCTATTGCAAGTGAAAATGACCCTGAAGATATCTCACCTGAAGAAGAAGCACAACTAGCAGTTTTAACTGCAGAAGGACAATTCATAGAGACAGCAGATAAATGCATGCACATTTCTGCACAAGCAGTATCTGGTGACTCTTCTGAATCTACTATAGGAGTGAGTATCCTACTTGGGGGGTAGAAAGGAGTAGCTCTAATAGACACATGAAGCACAAATACATTCATTGACCTCAAATTTGCTCTAAAAACAAACTGACAGTTGACCAATACCCCCACACAAAAAGTTAGTGGCTGGAGGTGGCTCACTGAATTCAGGAGTTATTGCTCCCAACACAAACTTTTTTTGAAAGATCCACCGTTGCTAGCTTTTCATTGGCTTAGCAGAAGAGAGAGCTTACAAAAAGGATGATCAAGCGATCAGGGTCTGAGCGCACGGTAGGGGAGGGAACATAGGCCGCACGCCATCTCCTCCACAGAAACAAAAAAAATACAGGCATGGGTTTACTCTTCACGTAACATCCCCGAAAGTGGCCTCTATGCCACTGGCTCTGGCGATCTGCCATTGCTCGATGTCTCTCCGGCAGGCTACAAGAATGTCACGCCAACTCGACGATTTACCTTTGAATGTGCAGCTATTACGCTCCTGCCAGATTTGCCAGGCCAGCAACGTGATCATTGTCTTGATGCCCTTTCTGTTGTGAGATGCCACGGTATTGACGATTGCAGTCACCGCCTCAGTGGTGGTCGCACAGGCTTCCCAGGTGCTTGGGGAGAGCGCAGCATAGCTGTGCCAGGTGGCCGCCGTTGTCTAGGCTTGGCGTGAAGTTGGGCATTCCCAGAGGGGGTGGAAGGAGGATTCTAAGTTTCTGTTGCGGAGCTGCCAGAAATATCCGTTGACCCACCCTCCGCGCTGCAGGTGATCATTGTACCAGAGGCGATTAAGGTTGAGTAGCCAGAGGGAAAACGTTACCTTTCCCGGCGCCCAGATCTTCCATATGAGTTGACGCAACTGCTCCCCTCGGTTCATCTGGGAATTGGATGATGTAGCCTGCTCTTGCTGTGTATTGGCCTCCCGTCTTCCATCTGATCACGTCAGCCGCCCCTTCTCGGAGTATCAGGTTGGCCTCACTGATCCGATGCCGCAGCAGGATGGCCTAGGGGGTGATTTCCATAGTGTCGCCGTGCCTTAGATCGAGCACCCATCTGTCTCCATGCAGGGCCTCCGCCGCCGTGCGGTTTTTCCTGACGGAGCGGCCGAACAGCAGCGGAAAGGCCCGGTAGAGCGGCAGCTCGCCCAGCCATGGGCAGTGCCAGAAGAGGGCCCGGTTCCCGTCGCCCACCTCCACCTTTGTGGCAGAGGCGAAGAGAGCCCGGTCTTTGTCATCGCATGGTAATCATGTGCCCACCCACGACCGTGTTGGGTCAGTCCATGCCAGCCAGAGCCAGCGGAGCTGGAGTGCGTGCGTGAATCGCTCGATGTCCGGGATCCCGAGACCGCCGCGGTCGACCGGTGACGTGACTGTCCGCCAGTTAACCTTGCACTTCCTGCCGTGATATCCTCGTCTTGGGCCCATAGGAAGCACCATCGAGCCTTGTCCACATCTTTGGAGAATTTCTTTGGGATGCGTAGGAGGGCCATCGCAAAGGCGGACAACATTGTCAGCACACACCGAACTAGCACACGCCATCCTGCGATGGGCATGAGCCGCCCCTTCCATGCTGCTAGCCGTGCGCGAATGCGATCGAGGATGTACTGAATGTGGACTAGCCGAAGTTTGCCCGCGCAGAGGGGCAGTCCTAGATATCTGATTGGGAAACCTACACTCTTGCCGTCGAAGTTTCTCAGGACGTCCACTAGATCTACGCTGTCGTAGTTGAGCGTCGCCACTCATGATTTTTGAGGGTTGTAGTGCAGTCCCGTGGCGTCCCCGAACCCTTCCAAAATTTGCATGATGATGTCGACCTCTTGCCGCTCTGGGTTGGCGAAGAGGATGGCATCGTCGGTGTAGAGCATGACCCGCAGACATGCCGCTCTGACAAGCAGCGGGTTAGGATGCCGGCCGTCTGCACCGCCTCCAGCAGCCGGTGAAGGGGGTCGATCGCCAGGATGAAGAGGAGTGGCGATAGCGGGTCCCCCTGCCGCAGCCCGCCCTGGTGGAGGATGGCTTGTCCTAGGTCACCGTTGAGTGTGCATGCTGAGGAGGCGGTGGAGAGGAGCAGAGCAATCTAGTCTCTCCAGCGCACCGGGAAATTTAAGCGCTGTGACAGCTCTAATAGATACTCCCAGGAGACCAAACAGAAGGCTTTTGCAATGTCAATCTTGAGCAGCAACGCCGGCGCTTTTTTCCTCTAGAACATCCGCATTGTGTTTTGCACGTAGAGGAAGCTGTCATGTATCCCTTTCTTCTTCTGAAAAGCGCTCTGGGCGGGGGAGACCAGCTGATCCAGGATGCCAACAAGTCTGATGGAAAGTACCTTCGCTATCAGTTTGGCCACCGAGTGTATGAGGCTTATCGGGCTAAAATCAGCCAGTTTTGTTGCGCCGGATTGTTTTGGTAGAAGCACGATGGTCGCTCTGTTGAGAGCTGCAAAATCGCCACCAGCCAGCTGGTAGAACGCTTCAAAAACCGCCATGATGTCCGCTTTGATAGTCTGCCAGCACGCTCTAAATAAAGTGACGTTGAAACCGTCAGGTCCTGGTGACTTCTCTGTCGGTGGTGCGCAGATCGCAACCCACACCTCCCCCTCTGTGAAAGGGTTGTCGAGGCCAGTCCCCGCCTGCAGCCGTGGGAGCTCGATCGAGTCCCAGTTAATTGTCCAAGCCCTCCTTCCCTTTGTGCCAAGCAGGGTAGAGAAGTGTTCGTGCACTAGCTTGGCTTTGTTACTGTGGTTTGTGGCATGCCTGCCTGCGGCTTCGATGCAGTGGATATGATTTTCCCTCCTCCTGGAAATGATCTTGGCCTGGAAGAAAGCGGTGCGAGCATCGCCCGCTTTCAGCCAGGTGGTCCGTGCTGCCTGCCGCTTTCTAACGCGCTCGAGCGCTGCTAACCCGACAATCTTCAGTTTCAGCGTCTTCCTTAGCCAAAATTCACTGGGAGTGAGCTGACGCTTTTCTTGTGCTACATCTAGCCGAAGAACAACTTCAGAAGCAATGTGGAACTGGAGTTTGGAGTTGTTGAACATGCTCTTGGCCCAGATCCTTAAGTCAGCCGCGGTTCTCTTGAGTTTGATTTTCAACCTGGTAAAAGGGCAGCTGTGATTCACTGGTCTCTGCCATGCCCTGGCCACCGTCTGCTGAAAATGAGGGAATTTGGTCCAGAAAGATTCAAATCTGAACATGGCCTTGTGGGGTGGTGCCGCAGCGTCTGTCAGAAGCAGAGGGCAATGATCTGAGCAGGAGGTGGATGCAGCCATGAGAATGTGCGATGGGAATAAGGCTTTCCATTCTTGGTTGTAGAAGACTTTGTCGATCGCGACAAAGGTTGGGATTTCCCTCTCGTTGCTCTAGGTGAAGCGCATATTTTTGCACTTGATCTCTTTTAGGCTTGCCCTGTCAATGGCATCTCTGAATCTGCCCATAATTCTCCTATTCAGGTTGTGATTGCTTTTGTCCCTTGCCTCATAGATGATGGTGAAATCACCATTGATCAGCCATGGCTCTCCGTGGGGCGGTCTGATTCTGATCATCTCATCGAGGAACTCATCTTTTCTTGCTTCGTCGGCGGGGCCGTACACTGTTGTTAACCAGAAGGAGGAGTTGCAGTGGAGCTCGAGGACACTGGCGGTGATGGAGAATTGCCCCACTGAGTGTGTGACCACGGCGACCTTGGTGGAATCCTAGAAGATTGCAGCCCCGCCGCGCGTGCCCACGGCCGGGAGCACGGCGTAGTTATCCAGCCGGACGCCACCAATCTCCCTGACGATGCCCTGTGTCCACATGTCTATCTTGGTCTCTTGTAGACAAAGCAGAGCGAGGTTGTGAGCATTGGCTGTCTCGCAAATGGTTGCTCTCTTTTCGACGAGTTCAGGCCCCGAACATTCCAGTTCATGATGGAGATGGTTGTGTTACTCATAACACCTTCTAAAATGCTCCGACAAAAAACCAAATCTATTACTGAAGATAGCATTCTAGTACAGAGACACCGCCTCACATCCATGGCGTGCCAGCGTCCACCCATACGCCCCAAATCACACTGACTACGAGCTAAACATCGATAACCTGCACTAATCATAAGGAAGAAACCTAACTCGGATTGGCTTAAGGCCGGCTGCTGCCAGAGGCTATCTAAACCGAGCGCTAACATGATCTACTCCTGTCCTACTCCGTTTGCGCCGACCAGGCCAGCCATGGTGCGCAGCACCTGGATGTCGAGGCGCGTGAGCTTGGCGATGCAGGAGACGTCGTCTTCAGTGAGCGGCTCGTCAAAGCGACGCAGCAGCGCCTCCGCAGCTTTCACCGTCATCCGCTCCTTAGGACCTAGGACACCGAGCTCCTGAACCAGCCGGAGCAAGGCCCGCTGCATGATAGGGGTGGAGGAGGGGTTGGCCACCTGCCAGGCGCTGTGCCGGATGGGGGCCGATGCCGCAGCGACTTGGGAGGGGCGGAGGGCCGCTGTGCCGATGGAGGAGACGCCAAGAGGGGGGAGGAGCCTCAAGGAAGAGCAGCTGAGCGGTGGCGCCGTCTTGCCCGAGCTGCAGCTGCTGCACTTGGTGAGTCACTGCTCTGAGCGTGGTTGCAGTCGTGGGAGGGGGCGGGGCGGTCCTGCATGCCTGGACGGGGCCGGGCTGCATGCATGCAGGGGGCCCACCAGGAGCCGGCACGTCCATGATGGATCCGTGCATACCATCGCCAACGAAGTCGAGCAGCGCCGCCAGAGCGCCAGCGATGGCCTCCTCCAGCTCTTCCCGCCCAGGCTCGACACGAGGCGGGGGCGGAAGCTGGTTCTCATTGCCGGAGAAGAAATCGGCGACGGGGTCGGGGCTGTAGTTCGCCAGGGGGTGGAGGAGGGGGTGGGGAGGGTGCGCAATGCAGAGGCAGGGCGGAGAGATGCAGATCGCGGCCTCACGCCCAAGGCAGCTCAAGCTATGGTGCCAGTTGGTGGGGGTGCGGCTGCGCTGCCGCTTCTGCTGGGGGCGGTCCTTGGCCGCTGCCGGAGCCTTGCTAAAGTGGCTCCGACCGAGCAGCGTGTCCGCCCAGGAACGCCTAGCCCCGCGCTCTCCGTCTTGGTCATCATGGTCCCTGCGGCCGCCACCGTGCTACAACCCGTGGCAGCCGGAGGAGGCTACCGCAGGGGGCTGGCGGCGATCCTGCCCGTCCTCCACATGCCTGGTCCATGTTCCCGGGTAGACCGCCGGGAAGGGGGGCTCCTCCCCCGATCCCGACGAGGGGAGACCGCTCTGGCGCGAGCTGGAAGACTGCGTGTGCGAGGCGTCCAATCCTTGATCCGATCCACATGCACCAGTAGATCCCAACGCCGGACGCTGGGCGACAGGGCAACCTGGCGGCTCGGAGGCGAGAACCCCAACATGGCCTCGACCCTGCTCGCGCCGCGGGTAGTGCACCAGAGTGTGCGCCTGGTGGGGATGTGCGCGACGTCGGCCACCCACACCCAGCAAGCGAAGGTCTTGGTGTGACCCCGCTCGTGCATGCGGCTATCCAGGCGGTCAACGATGCAGAGGTCGCCGAGCGCTTCGACCGCAGCTGCATGGGCATCCGCTTGATGACGACCTGAACATGGAGGGTACAGTCATCCGGCACCTCGTGGTCATCCTCATGCCAGCCCGTCATCGCGAAGTCAACGTCGTCCACCTTGATGACGCTGCGGCGGACGGTGTTCTCCTTGTGCGTCGGGAGTTCTAAGTGGACGAGGAAATCTTCCGGGTCATGGTTGGTGATGCGCAGCAGATGGGGCGGCATGTGGATCTGCTCCTCGATCGCGCAGCCCACCGCCATCGGGTTCGACACGTGCTGCGCCATCACAGCCGAAAGGAGCACCGCATGCTTGAGAAGCAGGAACTCCTGGTGCTCCATGGCCGGCGTGGTCGCCACCACCTTGTGGCTCGACCTTGGGCGGCGCAAGGGGTCTGTGAGGTACGCCTGGTGGTCCATGGCGGGCGGCGGCGGCACTGTCGGCGGTGGTGTGGGGAAGCACAACCTCTCCTTCACCGGGCCGCGCTGGGAACGGGGGTGGTGACTGTGGGAGGAGTTGCTCGCGCGGCCATGATGCTTTGGATTTTGAGGGCACTCCCTACCGTAGTGGCCCTGTAGCTTGCAAATGATGCAGCGTAGCGGATCTCTACAATCTACTCGGCGATGACTATTGTTGAGGCAGCGAAAGCACAGGCCGTCGAAGCGGCTTAAGAAGGCGGCACGGCCCGCGTCGCCATTAATGGCGGGGCGCCTGCCCGACCGCCCCGATGGACGGCGCCCAGGCTTGCCCACTGGCCTTTGGAGTGCACGCCGCTCCTTCCGCGACCTGACCTCTGTCCAGTTGTCCTCGCCGCCCGAAGAGGAAAGGGGCGGTGCGGGTAGAGGCACGACCACAATGGATTTAAGCTTGCACTTCCCAGAACAGGGGCGCTCCTCATGGACCACGGGGGAATGCACGGCCCCGCCCTTGGAGCTCTCACCCTGTAGCAGGAGATGCGTCAGAACATCGGGGCGGACCGTTGACGCAGGAGGCGGGGGTGGGAGGCGGCGGGGAGACCGGCCCTTGCAACGGACCGGCGGATCTAGGTAGATCTGTGGCGGACAAGGGCGAGCCCCTGCCCGATCTAGCATTGCGGGAGGAGCGGGCCGAGCAGCAGGACCCCACCAGGGAGAACGGATGCTTGGCTGGGTGGCACCCCGGCCTGGGCTGGCAGGGACGGTGGCTAGGTGGCCATCGTGGCCGGAGCGGCACATGGCGCGGAGGAGGAGAGGAGGAGATTCAGCAAATCCTCTCTATTCCTTAGATTCAACTTAGAGCTCGGTGCCACTCTCCCAACACAAACTTTAGAATTTACAATGATGACTTGTCAAATGATCTCATAGTGCTGGAATTACAAGGATATGATATTGTTTTGGGTTGTGATTTCCTGAAGAAGCACATCCCTTTATCCATGGATTTTGATGCAAGAACTATGACGATCAATAAAGACAGAAAGTCTTCTGTAATTTTCACAGATTGTACAGCTACAGAGGCACCTAAACTCATTTCTGATAAAAAAACAGAGAAACTGTGCTCCAAGGGAGCAGTGGGTTTTGCTTTGAGCATCCACTTTATGACTACTATCAGTAATTACAGTTGTGTTACTGATCAACCTGAGCAGAAGATAGCAGAGGAATTTTTGCCAGTCCTGGAACAGTACAAGGAACTATTCACAGAACCAACAGAATTACCACCTGCCAGTGGTTGTGATCATAGTATACCTCTCAAAGAAAATTCTGTACCACCCAATGTGAGGCCATACAGAGTTCCCCAGCTACAAAAAATGAAATGGAACAACAAATCAAAATGTTGCTCTCCAGACATATAATCCAACACAGCATGAGCCCATATGCTTCCCCTGCTATTTTAGTGAGGGAGAAAGAAGGCACTTGGAGATTATGCATAGACTACATGAAATTAAATGCTCAAATAATCAAAAATAAGTTTCCTATACCTGTCATAGAGGATCTCTTGGATGAGTTACATGGAGCAACTATCTTCAGCAAACTTGATCTAAAATCTGGATATCCTCAAATTGTGATGAAACCTCAAGATATTCACAAGACTGCATTTAGAACTTATTTTGGCCATTTTGAGTTCTTGGTTATGCCTTTTGGTCTCACAAATGATCCTGCTACCTTCCAAGCACTGATGAACAAAATATTTTCTCCTTACTTGAGGAAGTTTGTGCTAGTATTCTTTGATGATATATTAATATTTAGCAAGACACCAAAAGATCACAAGGAACACTTGGCCCTAGTAATGGAACTGCTCAAGAAATACAATCTCCTCATAAACCAAGCAAAATGCACCTTTGGTACACCTACTATGGAGTACTTGGGACATGTGTTATCTACTCAAGGAGTTGCAAAAGATCCTGGCAAGATCTCAGCTGTGAAACAATGGCCCATACCATCAACAACAACTGAACTGAGAAGTTTCCTTGGACTGGCAGGTTACTACAGAAGATTCATTAAGGATTATGGTCTGATTTGTAGACCACTTCAAGATCTGCTCAAAAATGATTCCTTTCTCTGGACTCCACTACAGACATAAGCATTTGAGAAATTAAAGTATATCTGACACATGCCCCAATGCTGGCACTCCCTAACTTCTCTCTTCCCTTTGAACTAGAATGTGATGCATCTGGAGCTAGAATTGGTGTTGTTCTCATGTAGAAGCACAAACCAATTGCTTACTATAGTAAGTCACTTGGGCCAAAAGTACCTGCTCTCTCCTCCTATGAAAAAGAAGCAATAGCAATCATGGAGTCCCGATGGAAGTGGAGATATTATTTCCTTGGATCATCTTTGATCATCAAAACTTATCACCAAAGCCTCAAGTTAATTACATAATAGAGAATATCTGAAGGAATACAACATAAGCTCATGTTGAAGCTACTAGAGTTCACTTATACCATTGAGTATGAGAAGGGTAAAGAGAATAAAGCTGTCGATGCTCTTTCCAGGAAACCTCAACTTATGACAATTTCCAGTGTGGTGCCTAGTTGGACAGGACAACTAGATTAGTCCTATAACTCTGACGACAGATGCGAAACCTTGATAGATCAATTTACTGCTGGTACAAATGATCTTCCATTATACAGTTACACAGTTGCCATATTGAGGGACAAAAACAAAATATATGTGGGCACAGATGAAAATTTTAGACAACAATTGCTTACCACATTTCATTCATCCCCAATTGGAGGACATTCTGGCATTAGAGCAACCTACCATAGAATCAAGAGAATACTCTATTGGCCAAATCTAAAAAAGGCAGTGGAGCACTTTATTCAGCAATGTCCCATTTGTCAGAGAGCCAAAGGAGAACATTGCCACTATCCTGGGTTGCTTGACCCTCTCCCCATTCCTGACATGGCTTGGAGACACATTTCTATGGATTTTGTTGAGGGACTTCCAAAATCACAAGGAAAATACGTGATCCTGGTGGTAGTGGATAGATTCACTAAATACTCCCACTTCATAGCCCTCTCACATCCCTTCTCTGTCACCACAGTTCTACAAGAATTCATTGACAACATTTTCAAATTGCATGGCATGCCAGTGTCTATGGTAACAGACAGAGACAGAATTTTTACCAGCAACTTTTGGCAAGCATTCTTTAAAACTCTAGGAGTTAAACTCAACATGAGCATAGCCCACCATCCCCAGTCTGATGGCCAAACAGAGAGAGTTAATCAATGTTTGGAAGCTTATCGCAGAAGCATGGCTTTCAATGAACCAAAGAAGTGGTGTTCTACTATCATTGGCAGAATGGCGGTTTAACACATCATACCACACCGCTACAAAATTTACACCATTTCAGTGCCTTTATGGATTTATCCCACCTCAAATTGGAGAGATGTCTATACCTGGCCCTAATGACACTGAGCATCAATCATTTCTGGAACAAAGAGAACATGTACAACAACAGCTCAAGCATAACTTACAAGTGGCACAAGAAAGAATGGAGAAATATGCAGATCCGCAAGATCATTTACTCTTTATGCTACCATTTTATTTTTTGAGAGAAAGTTCCTCTGATGCCGCATATCCCATGCGTTTGGGCCACTTGATTGAACATCCTAAGCGGTAGGGCCATTCTTCTTCGGCCCATCGGCAGAAAAAATAACATCTAAAAAAACAAGATTAGCTCCAATGAATTATCTAAAAAAGAGCTCCAATGATTTTATAGGAGGGGGAATTTTGGTCTATGGGTGTATATATACCCTGTATGGAAATAAATTAGTAGCAAATCAATCTGTGATTAGATGGTTAGGTGGATCGTGGTATCTTGCATTTTCTACGTTCAATGGGAGCAGACGTTTCCAAAAGGAAAGAATCACAAAATGGAAAAATCCCCTTTGACTTCTTTTCATAAAAGACATATTTTCGCCAAAATAGTATGAATAGTGCCCTGTAATAACAAATTAATTTGTTATTTTTTGCCCTGAAGTCAGCGCTCATTTTTTACTCGTGAATAATATATACTGGTGCAAAAGAAAGTCAAGTTTATTCTAGAAAAACTTTCGAACTATTTTGATTTTTTTGTAATTATCAAAAAAAATCCCATATAGGGTGCAGATACTCCCAGAAACTAAAGTGTATTTTGATTATTTTGTAATCTAAACTCTTTGTGTGTTTTCATAATTTTTAGTGCATATTTTTTAATGACTATGTTAGATAATAATGTTACTAACATTATTGTGCTCAACAACTATGATGTTTGGAAGAGGTTCTCTGAAGTTCCCGGCTCCAAGAAGTTGTCACTAAAAGCTTGTAGTACAAAAGGAGAGGGACATCTCCAAAAGGTTGTACCTCAAAAAGGAAAGGGGCATCTCCAAAATGTATTACTACACCTCGTTGTCCTAGGTGTTGTGAAATGGTTCCTTGTTGTCCTAAGTGTTATAAAATGTTACATGTTCATTATTTTTGTTATGTTTCTTGCACACTATTCTTCATTGTCCTAGGTGTTGTAAAATTGTTTCTTTTCTTATTCTAGTACCGGATGAGCCTAGAGCATCATGGACCTTTGGACAAGAGAATACTCTAGTTGAGTTGCTTCATGAGCATAACAACCCATAATTTAGGGGAGACAATGGATAGTGAAGCATGGAACAAGATCACGAGAGAAATGAACGATAAGCATCCATATGCTAATGACAAAGCTGTAAATACCCCCTCCGTAAAGAAATGTAAGAGCATTTAGATCACTAGAAGAGTGATCTAAAAACTCTTATATTTCTTTACAAAGGGAGTACCAAATAAGGAAAAGGAGCTCGAAAGGGACTATCGCTTCCTCAAAGAATCAAGGATGCAAATCGGAATCGCATGGGATGACTCAAGGAAGAAGGAGGTG
This sequence comes from Triticum aestivum, assembly GCF_018294505.1. Classification (NCBI taxonomy): domain Eukaryota; kingdom Viridiplantae; phylum Streptophyta; class Magnoliopsida; order Poales; family Poaceae; genus Triticum; species Triticum aestivum. The sequence continues at coordinate 673,672,691 of NC_057810.1, forward strand.
GTTGAACCTGCATTGCGGGACAATATTCTCACTGTAAGTTACTTCTATCCTCATCTATCCATTTGAGAGTGCAATTATTCACCAATTAATTTCTGCTCTTTTTAGTCATTTCCTAAAGCGAAGAAGTTTCTCTCCAACAGGGATTCCTTCCCATTGTTTGATGCTTTAGGAGAGCTACATGATGGTGAGCTCAACTTTCTTTATATCAAGTTATGTAGGTCGACACATTTATGTTTAATTCATCTCTGTCATTTTCCTTGTGTAGGACAAACAACTAAAGGAACTTTTAAATCTACGTAATCCGAGCCTTCTCAACATCCTATTCTTACTCAAGTTGATCATGTCGATGAGCCTTCTGAGAGAGAGAGAGAGAGAGAGGGCACTTTTCTGGATATTGAAGAGAGAGTGGTTGATGATGATGACGCCAATGAGATAAGAATCTCTACCTAGCAACCAGAAAAAGCAGTTGGAAAAGATCCTATGGATTTTTAAAGGTACCATGGGGAAGAGAGTGGAGAAGGAGTCAAATAAGCGCAAGCAAGCTGATGTTGCAGGGATGATGGAGAGCTATATTGCCATGAAGACCAAGCAAGCCAGAGAGGAAGCTGCATAG
>NC_057810.1:673673597-673718004 GCF_018294505.1 Triticum aestivum
AGAGAGCCAAGGCTGATGTAGATGACTTTTCCATCAAGAAATGCATCTCTGGGGCGAATGAAATGTAAGAGCTAACCACTGAAGAAAAGGTAGACACCATTGATGTTTTCATGAATCTACTATCTACTTCTACTATCTACTACAACTTAAAAAGAACGTAAGGTTCCCATTTCACCTTTCTTCCCACTACCCCTTTGTCCAACCTTCCGTGTATGATAATTGTCGGTGTACTAGAGTAGGGGTACCCTAGTATCCCGAACTTGTGCACGGGCAGTTGCAGCACCCCGCGGCAAGGCTTGCCGGGTGTCCGCCAAGGTCCTCCATGATTCCTTTGGAACCATTCAAGAACAAAGTATTCAAGCCAAGGAGACAAGGCCCCGGCAAGAGGAGCTTGCCGGGAAGGCCAACCAAGGCATCTCAAGGAACTTGTCGTGACGCGCCACGTGTCCCGGCGAGGCCCGGTGAGCGACAAGCTTCCGGACGCGACAAGATAACGGCCGCGGCAAGGCGCTTGCCGCGGCAGGCTACCACTCTGTACCTGCGCTCCAGCACATCCACCAACATGTCGCCCCGAGGCCTTTCCAAGCGCGCGTGGCAGAAGGCTGTGCAGCCAGCGGTGCGCGGTGCTAAGCGGCGCTGACAAGATTGCCATCATGGCGAGTGGTGGCGTCCCTGACGGTCCCTTTTTGCACTGTTTGGGCAACGTAGACAGGCATTTAATGCCTTTGTCCCCTGCCGTCAGGGTTAGGTAGAATACACTGTACAGGTAGCTGTACCAACCGCTATTCCTTTTCCGTTTTTACCCTTGTCTACGTTGCCACCTGTCGGTGACCCCTTTAGCATATAAAAGGAGGCCCATGTGCAACGTAGAGGAGGGTTCGGGAGGTTCGAAGCCAGAAAACACTCACGCTCGGTCTCGTTAGCAGCTGGTGTGTACTGTAGCACTCAGCGCTCCCGAGCAAGAACTCAATACAATCAGACAAGCAGCAGTAGGAGTATTATCTCTCCGGAGAGCTCCGAAGCTGGGTAAACCGCTCGTGTGCTTCGCCTCGATCTGCTCTTCGTGCGACCCCCACCCCCCGCCGAACCAAAAGGGGCTCGGTCCGCCGGTCCCATAGGTGTTCGTGGATCAGTTTCCCCGACATCTTTGGCGCGCCAGGTAGGGGGCGTCGAGGTTGTGTGAACCTGATCCGGCGTTCACACGAGCTAGATCTTCATCTTCTTCATCGACATGCCACCGAAGAAGAAGACTTTGGCGGCAGCTGTTCCGTCCATGTCGATCCTACCACCACCGGAGCAAACGGGTGGTGGGGTAGACGCTGGTGGAAGAACGGACATCGACGAGGGAGCTCACGGCGATGCCAGGTCCAAGGGCAAGGCCGTGCAGACCTCGACGTCCGTACATGCACCGCGCCCATCTCAGGAGGCGCAGGACCGACAGCGTCATGGTATTCGCAGTGCCATACGTTTGTTGGACCAAGATCGAGCTGGTAGATCTCGGGACGCTCGAGACCAGCATGCATGCCAACATGCTGGCACGAGCGAGGCACGGTCGCCTGGACGGGATACTGCTCCTTCTAACATAGTTAGAAGTCCGAGCATATCCCGCTCCTCGCACCGTTCGCCACTGCCGCCCACCACTCCAGCAGAAGCTTTGGCGCAAGCTCAACTGCTCCTGGATTACCCTCCAACAGCAGACAAGATCGATGAATGGAGGGCCACCATTCAGAGTCTCATCGGCTTCGCCAACGGCGACACGCCACGGCAGCCGAGTACATCGCTGCCACGGCAGGACCGCCAGGCGCGAGCCGATGGCGACGAAACCGGTGGGGTGCAACCACCATGCACTCTCCACCCCGAAGGCCAAGATCGCCGACTCGCTGGATCCACCTCGACAACGATTTCACCGCATCATCAGATCCACGAGCTCGTCGTGATCAGCGCCAAGTTCTTCACGAACGACAGCAGGAAGATGCTCGAACTCGCATCGAGTGCCGAAGAGAAGCGCGGCGTCAATCAGACCAGCGCGCTGGGCCCTCTGTCAACATGCATGCGCCAGGGAAACCAGGTGACTTGCCATACACGATAGGTTGCCCTGCGTTCACTCGTGAGCTGCGGCAGGTCCAGTGGCCCAGCATGAAGAATTTCAAGCCAGACGTACCAGAGAAGTACGACGGGAAGTCGCATCCGTCAGAGTTCCTCAGCATCTACACCATCGCGGTGCAAGCTGCTGGGGGACGGGACGACAAGATCCTTGCCAACTACTTCCCGCTGGTACTCAAGCCCAATGTCAGATCCTGGCTTATGCACTTGCCGAACAACTCCATATCCTCCTGGGCAGACCTGTGCCATCAGTTTGTCGGCGCCTTTACAGGCGGCCACAAGCCTCCTGGCCAAGAGAGCGACCTTCATCTGCTCGCCCAGAAGGAAGGAGAGCCCCTGCGCAAGTACATTCAGAGATTCAGCCGCATACAGCACAACATCCTAGATGTCCATCCTGCCGCGGTAATCAGCGCGTTCCATCAGAACGTGCGAAACCGCAGGATGCGGGAGGAGATGGCGATGTGCAAGATCAGAGACGTCAGTGAGCTATATGCCCTGGCCGACAAGTGTGCACGTGTTGAGGAAGGGAGGAAACTCCCCGGAGAGAATACAGAAGCAGGAGGATCTGACAGTGAGGAGGCAGCCCCGGCAAAGAAAAACTGGCGGCGGAACAACAGGAAAAAGAAAGGCAAAGATGTGCTAGTCGTTGAGCAGTCCGGCAACGGAGGTGGCGTCAAGGAAGCCAAAGATGGTAGCTCTGGTGGCACCAACTACCAGGCTGTGGCGGTCACCGACAAGCAGGACGGCACCAACAAGCAGTACTGCAAGATCCACCGCACCAAGGGCCATGACCTCCAGAGCTGCAAGAATGTCGAGCAGCTTGTTGAGCAACAAAAGGCTGAATACGAGCGACGCGACAAGGAGAAGGCCCGGGAAGGTGCTGGAGGAGCCGGCAAGAAACGCCCCGGCCGAGGAGGACGCCGTGGCAAGGCCAAGCAGGGGCAAGGAGATAGACCTCCCCGCGGCCGCGACAAGGATGAAGATGACGACGAGGATGAAGAGATGGATGATGACGAGACCAATGAGCAGGAGTTCCAGAAAGCCACAGAGGTCCTGTGCGTTGACGGCGGTGCTTCTCTGCATACTTCCCACCGCCAGCTCAAGCAGTGGATGCGGGAAGTTAACGCGGCAGAACCACCCGTCGAATCACGCAAGCCTCTGAAATGGTCCAGCACGCCTATCATCTTTGATATTGAGGACCACCCTGATCGCATAATTGCGATCGGGTGCTTGCCGATGTTGGTTTCACCAACTATCCGCAACCTCAAGGTCACTAAGATGCTAGTTGACGGCGGGGCCGGCTTGAACCTGATCTCCTCCGCGGTACTCCAGAAACTGCAGATCCCTGATAGCGAACTCGAAGAAACCGACACATTCCAAGGAATCAATCCGGGAAGGAGCAAGCCGAAGGGAAAGATCACGCTGCAGGTGACATTTTGTAGTGAGTTGAACTTCAGGACTGAGAGGGTCACGTTTGACGTTGCTGACTTTCCATTGCCTTACAATGGGATACTCGGCCGTCCAGCACTCGCCAAATTCATGGCAGCCTCTCACTATGCATACAACATGCTGAAGATGCCAGGCCCGATAAGTGTCATCTCTGTCCCTGGCGACAAGAAGGATGCTCTTATCTGCGCCGACAAGATTTACCGGGAAGCAGCAGTCGCAATAGATCACAAGTCACTTGCCGTTGAAGCTCCCGGGGCAAAGAAGACCAAGTCCGGCAAGGGTTCTGATGCCCACTCCGGCAAGCGCACCTCTTCGGAGTGCTGCGCTACCGTTGAGGAGGCACCATCGAGCTCCACCGGCAAGTGTAAGAAGACGATGGCAGCTCCACCAGAGAGCAAGAAGGTGTCCGCCAAGGAGGATGGCACTGGTGGTACCTTCACCATCAGTGCCACTCTCGACCCTAAATAGGAAAGCGCGCTCGTTGCTTTCCTGCGGGCAAATGTCGACGTATTTGCGTGGCAACCGTCTGACATCCCTAGTGTTCCTAGGAAAGTAATCAAGCACCATCTTGCCGTCTGTCCTCATGCGCGGCCCGTCAAGCAGAAAGTTAGGAAACAAGCAGTGGAGCGCCAAGAATTCATAGCAGAAGAAATCAAGAAATTGGAAGCAGCAGGCCTCGTGAGAGGAGTGCTCCATCCTACGTGGTTGGTCAACCCTGTAGTTGTGCGCAAGGCGAACGGGAAATGGAGGCTTTGTATCGACTTTACCGATGTCAATAAAGCTTGTCCCAAAGACCCATTTCCCTTGCCGCGCATTGACCAGATTGTTGATTCCACGGCTGGATGTGATTTGCTTTCATTTCTTGATGCATACTCAGGATACCATCAGATCTTCATGGCAGAAGAGGATGAGGAGAAAACCGCATTCATCACCCCATGTGGCACATACTGTTTCGTACGGATGCCTTTCGGTTTAAAGAATGCTGGTTCAACATTTGCAAGGGTAGTCCATTACGCTTTTGAGCCGCAAATGCACAGAAATGTGGAAGCCTACATGGATGATATAGTGGTCAAAAGCAAGGACAAGGCGACTCTGATTCAAGATTTAGACGAAACCTTTGCAAATCTGTGCAAGATCAACCTCAAGCTTAACCCTGAGAAGTGTGTGTTCCGAGTCCCTTCCGGCAAGCTTCTCGAGTTCTTCGTGTCTCAGCGGGGAATTGAAGCCAATCCCGACAAGATCAAGGCCATTGAGCAGATTGAAGCACCGAAGCGCGTCAAGGATGTACGAAGACTTGCCGGTTGCGTAGCTGCTCTTAGCAGGTTTATCTCTAGGTCTGCTGAGCGCACCCTGCCATTTTTCAAAATATTGAAAAAGGCAGGTCCAATGAAATGGACTCCGGAAGCGGAGGCTGCGCTGCAGGACTTGAAGAGATACCTGTCCTCCGCTCCAACACTTGTCGCACCTAAGCCACAAGAGAAATTGCTGCTGTATATAGCGGCAACCAATCAAGTGGTTAGTGCTGCGTTAGTAGCGGAGAGGGAAGCGGATGATGAGCCAGCAACCACAGCAGATGCATCCAGCGACAAGCAGGAGACTTCGTCAGCGAGCTCTGGTCCCGACAAAGATGGATCTGCGCAGACGCATGAGAAGATGCAGAAAAGAATGGTGCAGCACCCAGTTTACTTTGTCAGTTCCCTTCTGCAGGGGGCTAGGTCAAGGTACTCGGGTGTGCAGAAATTGCTTTTCGGCCTTCTCATGGCCTCGAGAAAGCTGCGCCATTACTTTCAAGCACATGAGATCACAGTCGTCACTCGTTTTCCGCTGAAGAGGATGCTGCAAAATCCAGAAGCAACAGGCAGGATTGTCGAGTGGGCACTGGAACTGTCAAGCTTTGGTCTCAAGTTTGAGAGCACTTCAACTATCCAAAGTAGAGCGTTGGCGGAGTTCATAGCAGAATGGACGCCAACACAAGATGAAGAAATTTTGGAGACAAGCATCCCCGTCGAGGAAGCAAGCAAAGAGTGGCTGATGTACTTTGATGGTGCCTTCTCGCTGCAAGGCGCCGGTGCCGGCGTGCTACTTGTCGCACCGACCAGAGAGCACCTCAAGTATGTAGTCCAGATGCACTTTCCCAAGGAGCAAGCAACGAACAATACCACAGAGTATGAAGGTTTGCTTGCCGGTCTCAGGATCGCGGCAGACCTTGGGATCAAGAAGCTCATTGTCAGGGGTGACTCACAGCTTGTCGTCCGCCAAGTGAACAAGAGTTATCAGAGTCCGTTGATGGAAGCTTACGTTGATGAAGTGAGAAAGCTAGAAGAGCACTTTGATGGCCTACAAATGCAGCACGTCCCAAGAGCTCAGAACGACATTGCCGATGGCCTGTCAAAGTGCGCCGCACTTAAGTTACCTGTGGAACCAGGGATCTTTGTGCTCAAGCTGACCCAACCATCTGTAACACCATCAACTGGACAGAGCAAGAAGAGGAAGTTGATTTCTGGTGACTATTTTCCGGCAAAGCTCCCCGAAGCCGCCGCCAAGAAGGTCCCCAAAATCAACGCTGAGGGTGCTGAGGAGCAGTCTGCTCCGGCAAGCCTTAGGGTTTGTTCCGTCGAAGCAGACGCTCCCGACAAGCTTTGCTCCGGCAAGCTTGCCGAGGAACATCAAGCTCCGGCTGAGCCGCAGGTTTTCGCCGTAGAAGTGGATGTTCCCGCAGCAGCAGATATGCCTTTAGTCCTTGTTGTCGAGCCGCAAGCTCCAGCATGGGTTCAGCAGATTGTCCGTTTCCTTCAGACAGGAGAACTTCCCGAAGAGCAAGAAGAAGCGGAAAGAGTAGCCCGGCAGTCGAGTATGTACCAGTTTTTTGACAACACACTGTACAGAAGGAGACTCAACGGCGTGAAATTGAAGTGTATTCACCGGGAAGACGGACAAAAGCTGTTGGCAGAGATACATGGAGGCATATGTGGTCACCACATTGGCGCAAGAGCACTTGCCGGCAAAGCGTTCCGGCAAGGTTTCTTTTGGCTGACAGCCCTCCAGGATGCAACTGCACAAGTAACCAAGTGTGAAGCGTGCCAGTTCCATTCCAAGCAGATACACCAGCCAGCTCAAGCTCTCAAGACGATCCCTTTATCCTGGCCATTTTTGGTCTGGGGGATCGACATCCTCGGCCCCTATCCCCGAGCTGTCGGGGGCTTTCAGTACTTGTACGTTGCAATCGACAAGTTCACAAAGTGGCCAGAAGTGGAGCCAGTGAGGAAGGTGACAGCACAGTCAGCAGTCAAGTTCTTCAGGTCGATTGTTTGCCGCTTCGGGATCCCTAACAGGATTATCACCAACAACGGCACACAATTCACGAGCCGCACCTTCATGCAGTACGTCCAAGATCTTGGCGCCAAGGTCTGCTTCGCTTCTGTTGCTCATCCGAGAAGCAACGGTCAAGCGGAGAGGGCAAATGCTGAAGTGCTGCACGGGCTCAAGACCAGGACTTTCGACAGGCTACACAAGTGCGGAAAGAACTGGATTGAGGAGCTGCCGGTGGTTCTTTGGTCAGTCAGGACGACGCCAAATTGAGCCACTGGCCAGACACCTTTCGCTCTAGTTTATGGAGCAGAGGCAGTTCTCCCCATGGAACTCGTATACGGGTCACCTCGAGTGCTCGCTTATGATGAGCTTGAGCAAGAGCAGCTGCGACAAGACGACGCGCTGCTCCTTGAGGAGGACCGTCTTCAGGCTGCTGTACGAGCTGCTCGATACCAGCAAGCTTTGCGCCGCTACCGTAGCCGCAAAGTTAAAGCCAGAAGTTTCGAGGAAGGCGACCTTGTTCTTCGGCGCGTTTAGTCCGCCAAGAATTCCAACAAGTTGACGCCGAAGTGGGAAGGCCCTTACCGGGTGAAACGAGTCACTAGGCCTGGCGCTGTCCGCCTTGAGACCGAAGATGGCATTCCGGTGAGCAACTCCTGGAACAATGAGCATCTTCGTAAGTTTTACCCGTAAGGCGCGGTTGTCGGAACCTCTTCCGGCAACCATCTTTCGTACAAGTCTTGCCGATGTTGCATGTAATCCTTTGTACAAAGCCGGGCGCAGACCCCGTGCATAAGTAAAGCTCACATGCTCCGCACATCTTGTCAATTTCATGCTCTCTACTTTTCTTTGCATGCATTATCTGACACTTTGTACAGCACCTATCCCTGGTAAGCAATAACGAGCCGTAAAGCTCCATATCTATATTTTCTCTTCTTTCTCTTTCTCAAAGGAAAGGAAGTTCCCTCGCACACAAGTTTGTCGGGGGGGAAGGAGAAGATAATGGTGTGGGCCAGGCATTGGTCAAGGAAGTTTCGCCTTGCCGGAAAGCAAACGACAGAAAAGCTAAGTTGCCAAAGTTTGAGCAATCAGTTTTAATTTTTAAGTTATCTTCCTCGAACGAACCTACTTTGTATGGAAAACCTATGCGCGGAGGAGCCAACTCGTAGCTAGTTGCGCCCTTACTTTGTTTCGAGTCCGCTCAACAACTTAAGTGAGCTGCGACTAGTTGCGACAAGGTTTCTTGTCGGTAGCGGCACCGCCAGCAGGCTGCTGATGTCCCGCACTCAGCACTCACGACAAAGGTGCCTGCGCCGACAAGTTCCCTAAAAGCGTAGGGCAAAAACATACAAAGGAAGGAATCAAGTAAAGGAAATAACATAGCAATCAAAATAGAGTCATATTACAAGATAGCTTGTCGCAGCTCTAATAGATTGTTCTTATGACATGACCAGCAGCGACAAGAAAAAGAGAAAACGGGCGGCCTAATATACACGGTCGCCTTCAACCCTCTTGATCCCGCTCACCTTGTCCACAATGGGTGCGACAAGGGCCTTGAGCGCTTCCAGATCGGCATCCGGCGGCAAGGACCTGAGGACGTTGGTGAGGTTGAGGCCTGGGTTGCGGAAGGCCACCTTCACCAGCACCTTTTGAAGAGCCCCCGCGTAGATCTTGCGTGACTCGTCAGCCAGCTGCTTTGGGATCTTCTCCCGGAGTCGCTGGGGGGCCATCGCCACGCCTTCGAAGAACAAGCTGAGCTTGGCGCTGGGTTGGAGGTGCTCATCGGAGGAGTACCCGAAATCCTCCATCCCCAGCTGCGCCAGCTCCTTGTCGATGGCCGCGGCAGCATCCACAAGACCCTCGGTCTAGTGCTCCACGGTCTCCCTAAGAATGTCCTGGGCGGCAGCAGCATTCGCCAGCAGCGCCTCGTCGGCCTTGATCTTATCCGACAAGGCCGCCTCCCGCTCCTTGGCGCCGTCCAGCGTCTGAGTCAAAGTGGCCAACTTCAACTCAAGATCTGCGTTGGAGTCCTTGGCAGCGCTAAGTTCTTTGATCCTCTCAGCGAGGCGACCCTGCAGCTCACCATGAGTGGCGGCGTCCTTCTCACGCTCACGCTTGAGCCCGGAAAGCTCCTCGCCGCTCGCCTTGAGATCGGCCTCCAGTTGCGCCGCCTTCGTCTCCAACTCCTTCTTGGCGGCCTCGGCAGCTGCGGCAGCATCTTTTGCCTCCTTGAGGGCCCCGCCGAGTGTTTGCTCACGCGCGGCAAGCTCCTCCTCGTGGCTGTCAAGGTTGACCTTGCGCTGCGCCAGCTCACCTTCCTACGCAGACAGCTTCTCGGCAACAAGCCGATGTCGCTCTTCAATTTCAGCCTTCTCAAGGAGGAAGGCCTACCGCTCCTCGTCATCTTGTTCCCGCTCCTCTGCCAGATCCCGGAGAGCTTCCTGCCTGAAAACCCGGAGCTCCTCCGTGCGCTTCTCGATGTCCACTCCCGCCTTCGCGACAAGTGCTTCTCGGGACACCAGCTTGGCTTGTCGGGTGCGGTAGAGTGACAGCAGCTTCCGCAGCAGCCGCTCCTCCTTAGGCTCGTCGCTGCTGCTGCTTGGCGCGTCGACCAGCGTCAGCCCAGCGGAGGCGAGCACTTCTCCATCCAGCATCACTCCTTCAACCGGCGCCCTGGAGCTTGACGCCCAGGGGAGCTTGATGAAGATGACGTTGCCGGCCTTCAAGTAGGCGTCGGGCTGGGGCTCTTCGGAGCCTGGCGCTGCAGCAGCGGCGGAGGGATCGGCGGCCGGTGTAGCACCTGGCGCTCCTGCGGCCTCGGGGCCGTCAGTGCGATCGCCGGATTCCTCGCCAGCTTCTGTGGCGGTAGCCTTGGCGGCCTCTTCGCCGGCAGGATCATCAGCGCCGGCTTCTCCTTCGTTGGCAACGGCGTCGTCGGCATTGCTGCGTGCGTTCTCCTCACCGGCGGCCTCGGTTTCCATCGGCTCCGTGGCAGATGGATCTGACGAACGGAAAAAGGGAGAGAAGTCAAGCAAACATCCAAAAAGAAAACCAGAAGAAGAAGAACCCAAGGGGAGTTTTCAGGCAGGAGGATTACCTGTGCTAGGACCCGCAGTCGTGGCCTCAACCACCGGAGGGTCGATGGTGTTGTCCCTTGCTGGAGAACTGCCCCTTGCCGGAGAATTCTCCCTTGCCGGAGAATGGTCCCTTGCCGGAGAATTCTCCCTTGCCGGAGAACGCTCCCTTGCCGGGGAATTCTCCCTTGGCGGTGTAGTTGAAGCAGATGGCGATTCGGGAGCGGCTTCCGGGCACTCCTGGTGAAGCTGCTCTGCTCCTACACAAACCAAAGTCAGATATCAGCAAAGAAAAAGCACCCATGCGCGCCTAACAGCAGGAGGTAAACTATATACTTACGCTGGGGGCTGCTTTGGGGAATGGTTGCCGGGTCCGGCAAGGTGGTCTCAGACGCACCCCCTGCTGTCGCGGTGGGTTTGTCCTCGATGACAATCACCGGGACCTTGGCTCTCTTCGCCGCTCTCTGGGCCAGCGTCCTGAAAAGGAATGGGTTCAGAATGAAGCAAATCAGATACAAGACAAAGCAACAAAATTGAAGAACTACAAGTGCAGCAAGGAATCTTACTCTTCTTCTTCCTCGTCGGAGCTGAGCGCGGAGAGATCGAAGTCCGGCTCACCTTCGGTGCGACGGGGCGGAGGAGTAGGTTCCCTTGTCCGCTTGGCAGGAGCAGCAGTGGTGGATCAAGAAGACCCCGCTCCAGTTGCCGCAGCGGCGTGAGGCGCTCCCGCGGCAACACTGCTTGCCGCGGTAGAGCGTGTCGCTCGGCACGGCGGCTGTTGACTCGTCCGCCGCTCCGCTACGTCCCCGGCCCTGCGGAGACGCCTTCTCGGTGGAGCTGGGGGCTCCGCTTGCGACGAGCTGCCCGAAGGTTCGAGCCCGACAAGCTCTCCCTCGCCGGGCTCGCTCGACTCAGCTTCAGGCCCGACAAGTTCTTCCTCGCCGGCAAACTCCTCTCACTCGGCAAGGCTTGCCGCCTCTGCTGCCTCTGCCTCCTCCACAGTAAATCCAAACTCGCCCGCAGCAGCTGCTGCCGCCGCCTCTTCCAGCATGGTGGCGATGCGCTGCATCTCCGCGTCGGTGGTGTCGCGAGTAAGGCTCTTCTGTTCGTCGGAGCGGATCGCCACTTCTACCAGGCTGTCGAAGAACTCCTGCACGACAGTGTCTGCCGGCTCTTGCCAAGTTGGGACAATTCCATGTGAGTCGCACAGAGGCATCATTGCACGGATGCGGTCGAGCGAGGAGTTGTTGCACAACGGAACCACACCCCTCGGCAACATGAATGGATGTTGAGGATCGCGCTTGAACAGTTCCAGGAGCATCGCGTCCAGCTCCAGGACAGTGAAGTTGAAATTGAGGCCCGGGCGCAGCCTCATGATATCCGCCGAGTTCTGGAACTCCCAGGCGGGTCTCCTCCTCTCCTGCAAGGGGGCGATGCGGCGGCGAAGAAAATCTGCGCCAACGGCGCCTACGGTGAGCCCGGCAAGTCTGAGGCGTAGGATCCGGGTGACGGCAATCCTTAGCCTATCGTCCTCCGGGGCCACGTTGCTCCAATCGTTGCCGCGCGCTATTGGGGCTTGGCGCTGGGCAGTAAATGGCTGCGGGTTCTCCTCGACAATCCAGCACCATTCTGCTCTCCATTCCAACCACTTGCTGCGGAGCTCTCCCTCCAGATAAGCCTCCTTCTTGCCGGTCCTCGAGATCCAGGCGATTCCGCCGGATAGGGGCTCTCCTCTCTCGACTCGGGGCATGAAGAAATGGAGGAAAAGAGCTACGTTGGGATAGACTCTGACAAAGTTTTTGCAGAGATGTGTGAAAACTTCCATGGTCAGGACAGCATTGGGGGTGAAGTCAAGGAGGCGGAACCCGTAGGTGTTCATAATATCACAGAAAAATTCAGAGAAGGGCGGGCAGAGCCCGCAGTAGAAGAACAGCGCGAAGAAGGGGTACCCATTCGAAGCCAGTTCCGAAGCGGTAGCCGGGAGTACCTTCGTGCGCGGATGCGCTCGCGTCTCCGTCGACCAGAAGAGGTAGTAGTACTCCCTCAGCTCCTTCGTGCCAAGCTGAGGGGGGAAGATCACCCACTCCTTCCGCAGCGCCGCGAGCCGCTGCGCCTCGGCCGACTTCACGACCTTCCCCTTGTCGGCTTTCGGAGCCATGGCGGAGGTGGTGGGGGAGATCGACGGTGATTGGTGATGCTGGTGGTGATGGGGGGCGAAGCGCTGCTCTCTCTTTCAGCTTTGGGAAGGAGGCAGGAGCGGCGGAGATTTTTGAGTAGCAACCGGCGAGATGGGCGAACTGCCCCTGTGTTCCCCTGCTTATAAAGAGGGAGGGGGCGTGCGTTCCGTCTTTCCGAATAAAGAAACCACCCATGATCTCTCCCACGACGCCGCATTCAACGCGTGCCATTCGGGGAGGGCGCGGTGGATACGGAGTAAGATACGGCGTAACCCAGGCCGCGCGTGCCCATGCCCTGTTTTGGGCCTGGCCCAACAGCGCTCGGCACCGTGTGTGGCCCAGGCCCGGGGGCTCCTGTCGGTGTACTAGAGTAGGGGTACCCTAGTATCCTGAACTTGTGCACGGGCAGTTGCAGCACCCCGCGATAAGGCTTGCCGGGTGTCCGCCAAGGTCCTCCATGATTCCTTTGGAACCATTCAAGAACAAAGTATTCAAGCCAAGGAGACAAGGCCCCAGCAAGAGGAGCTTGCCGGGAAGGCCAACCAAGGCATCTCAAGGAACTTGCCGCGACGCGCCACACGTCCCGGCGAGGCCCGGTGAGTGACAAGCTTCCGGACGCGACAAGATAACGGCCGCGGCAAGGCGCTTGCCGCGGCAGGCTACCACTCTGTACCTGTGCTCCAGCACATCCACCAACGTGTCGCCCTGAGGCCTTTCCAGGCGCGCGTGGCAGAAGGCTGTGCAGCCAGCGGTGCACGGTGGTAAGCGGCGATGACAAGATTGCCATCGTGGCGAGCGGTGGCGTCCCTGACAGTCCCTTTTTGCACTGTTTGGGCGACGTAGACAGGCATTTAATGCCTTTGTCCCCTGCCGTCAGGGTTAGGTAGGATACACTATACAGGTAGCTGTACCAACCGCTATTCCTTTTTCGTTTTTACCCTTGTCTACGTTGCCACCTGTCGGTGACCCCTTTAGCATATAAAAGGAGGCCCATGTGCAACGTAGAGGAGGGTTCGGGAGGTTCGAAGCCAGAAAACACTCACGCTCAGTCTCGTTAGCAGCTGGTGTGTACTGTAGCACTCAGCGCTCCCGAGCAAGAACTCAATACAATCAGACAAGGAGCAGTAGGAGTATTATCTCTCCGCAGAGCTCCGAAGCTGGGTAAACCGCTCGTGTGCTTCGCCTCGATCTGCTCTTCGTGCGCCCCCCGCCCCCCGCCGAACCAAAAGGGGCTCGGTCCGCCGGTCCCATAGGTGTTCGTGGATCAGTTTCCCCGACAATAATGAATCAACTTAATTTACTTATCTTCTGAACCAATTCCATTTTAATTTTACTTACCAAACTTCTAATAAAAATATAAGGTAATTGACGGGCAGAATCTAATGAACATTTATTTACACAATCACATTATTATGAACAGGTAAATCACAAGCTAACCTACTAAAATATTTATGTCACATTGCAACACACGAATATTGTTCTAGTGAACAAAAAAAGGGATTATCCACAGTGTTGATCCATCAAGATGCATCATGTCGTTAAGAAGGTAGCTGGCTAGAGTAGCTATACTCAGGTATACTATAATATCTTGCATCTAATAAATATTTGTACTACATATTTGGACACTAGGATACAAGTAATAATTCTAGATTGAGAAAAAAATCATTGTAGGTCTTTAAACTTGAGCTAGCCCCCACTCTAGTTCCCTAAGTTCAAAATACCCAGGCGTGTTTCCTTTCTTCCACGGGAAGAAAGAACATCCTTGGCTGGGGTTTCTCGCGCCTCCCACCGGTGCCGCCCCCGGTCTACCTCATCTTCTGTGGTCTTAGGGCCATGGAGGCGTAGTGGATCTCGGCCCACTACTAGGAAAATGCTTATACACAGAAATTTACCAGTAGCATTTATTTGTGTCCCCATGCTACTGGTAATTACCAGTAGCGCTGGGTACAAAGCATGCTACTGGTATGGCTTACTAGCAGTGTTGGTTTCTTTGGGCACGCTACTGGTAAGTGTGCCACACCACACCACCAGATCAAAAAATATTAGTAGCACGGGTAGTAAATCCTACGCTACTACTAAGTGAATAGTTGTAGTGCAGGTCATACACCCAAGCTACTACTCAGCGTGTCCACTGCCTCCACATGCCAAGCGGCCAGATAAAAAAAACTCTCTCACACAAATCTCACCCCCACCGTACCACTGGCTCTCGGTCGAGCTCCTCTCCCCCACGATCTCGTCGCCGCTGCCGCCACCCACACCGACCGGTTCTGGCGATCTCCGGCCGCATGCAACATGCCCCCAAGCTCCGCCCTGCCCTCCCCTCCGTCCAGATCCATGCCTCAAGGTCTGCACCCTTGCCCGCGACTAGGGATTTGGGCGCCCCCGTGTTCTTGCCGCCAAGTGCCCAGGTCAGCCCGCTGGCCAATGAGTAGCACCCCGCAGATGCGCGTGCCCAGGCCGACGAGCAGTACAGGGATTGGCCGCTGGCGGAGATGAGTGCAGGCACGGCAGCAGGAGAAGCTGTGGCGGCGGCAGATCTGGTGACCGCCGGGTCGGCTCGTCGTTCGTGGCCGGCTGGAGTCACGGTGAGGTGTTGTCATCCATGGATTCCGGTGGCTGGCTGACGGCCAATTGCTTTGGACGTCGGTGCAGCTGCTCGTTTCTGAATTTTCAGTAATGCGGCTAGCTATGCCAAGTGCATTTTCTGAATTTTCGTAAGTGCAACGGCCAAGTTCAGTTTTAGTTAAGTGTAGTACTAGTGTAGGTTTTGGGATATCACAATTAGTTCGGTAATGTCAAGTTCAGTTTTCGTTCATTGTAGTGCTGCTCAAGTTGAGTTTAGTTTAGGTATAAAATTTTCTATTCACGCCTATGTTGCAGCAGTCTGCGTGATTGTGATTCTCGTGTCGCTGGTAGCTTGGAGCAGTCGGTTCCGGTCCATCTACTACTCGTGACTGGGAAGGAAGGATCATGTCGCTGATAGTTCAGGTATAAAACTGTATCTTCTCATATAGCATTATTTCTAATGGCAAGTGTATTTTGGTCTACAATATATCAATCCACAGAAAGGATGTTATGCGATTCAGCTTCCCAGTAAGGCCTTACTGCAAAAAAATAATACCAACTACAATGTTGCAGTCCTACAGTTTTATCCATCAAACTTTGTTTCTATGGTTACTATTGTTATTATTTGAACAACTGGTAGTGAAGTTAAGGTGAGCATTGGAACATTTTGATAGCTTAGTCTTTTTGGATGGTCCTCTATCTGTATAGCATTACAAGCAACAACCACTGAGCCCTGAGAGTCTTTCTAGATGGTACTCTATCTACATACTCTTACAAGAAACAACCAACGAGTTATGGTATATATTTTCATTCTCAAAATAACTATCTTTGATGCTTCTGAATATTTAGCTTTCAAAATGATTTTACCGAATATGTAAGATTCTATGCCTATAATTTTACTTTTTCACTCTTAATTTTTGCAACAATATGATACTCTATGTAGTTCCTCAAGATATTGTTCTTTATTAGGAGGAATCAAGGATTAAATTTACTGTAATAAATGGGAAGTTGTCATGTCGACTATAATGACCAGTGATATTTATAATGACCAAGTGTTGTTACTGCTGATGATTACTAGTAATACAACAAGAATACATCTGCAACCAAGAGTTAAATTCAAATGACCTGACATTAAAGGGTACAATGTTGGTGATAATATGTTGTTCCTGATGCCTTCTTGCTTGCTTGCTTGCGAATGACCTGGAAATTACTCCTACTTGGTGCACACACTTTGCTTGTTGCAATATGCCTCAAAAGCTTGGATTTAGAATCTATAATAAGATTTGGTCATGCCTAGCATTGTATCCTTCTTAAGTTGGGTTTTCCCCAATTTCTAGGATTGGTTTGTTAGGTACTGCTTATAATTCATATATACTATGTGATACATCCATTTTGCATCATGCTTTTATATCAATATTTATTGTATTATGGGCTGTTATTACACATTATATCCCAATACTTATGGATATTATCTCTTATTTTACAAGGTTTACCATGAAGAGGGGGAATGCCGGCAGCTGGAATTCTGGCTGGAAAAGGAGCAAATATTGGAAACCTATTCTGCGCAACTCCAAAAGTCCTAAAATTCACGGAAGTCATTTTTGGAATTAATAAGAATTATTGAGCGAAGAAAACACGGGAGGGGGCCCACACCCTGGCCAAGAGGGTGGGGGGTGCGCCCACCCCTACTAGGCGCGCGCCCTGTCTCCTGGGCCCCCTGGTGGCCCTCCGGTGCCCATCTTCTGCTATATGAAGGCTTTTACCCTAGAAAAAATCAGAGACAAGCTTAAGGGACGAAACTCCGCCGCCACGAGGCGGAACCTTGGCGGAACCAATCTAGGGCCCCGGCGGAGCTGTTCTGCCGAGGAAACTTCCCTCTGGGAGGGGGAAATCATCACCATCGTTATCACCAACGATCCTCTCATCGGGAGGGGGTCAATCTCCATTAACATCTTCACTAGCACCATCTCTTCTCAAAACCCTAGTTCATCTCTTGTATCCAATCTTGTATCAAAACCACAAATTGGTACCTATGGGTTGCTAGTAGTGTTGATTACTCCTTGTAGTTGATGCTAATTGGTTACTTGGTGGAAGATCATATGTTCAGATCCTTAATGCATATTAATACTCCTCTGATTATGAACATGAATATGCTTTGTGAGTAGTTACGTTTGTTCCTGAGGACATGGGAGAAGTCTTGCTATTAGTAGTCATGTGAATTTGGTATTCGTTTGATATTTTGATGAGATGTATGTTGTCTCTCCTCTAGTGGTGTTATGTGCACGTCGACTAAATGACACTTCACCATTATTTGGGCCTTGAGGAAGGCATTGGAATTAATAAGTAGATGATGGTTTTCTAGAGTGACAGAAGCTTAAACCCTAGTTTGTGCGTTGCTTCGTAAGGGGCTGATTTGGATCTAAATGTCTAATGTTGTGGTTAGGTTTACCTTAATACTTATTTTGTAGTTGCAGATGCTTGCAATAGGGGTTAATCATCAGTGGGATGCTTGTACAAGTAAGGGCAGTACCCAAGCACCGGTCCACCCACATATCAAATTATCAAAGAACCGAACACGGGTCATATGAGCGTGATGAAAACTAGCTTGACGATAATTCCCATGTGTCCTCGGGAGCTCTTTTCTCATTATAAGAAATTGTCCAGGCTTGTCCTTTGCTACAAAAAGGATTGGGCCACCTTGCTGCACTTTATTTACTTTCATTGCTTGTTACATGTTACCATTTATCTTATCACAAAACTATCTGTTACCTACAATTTCAGTGCTTGCAGAGAAAACCTTACTGAAAACCGCTTGTCATTTCCTTCTGCTCCTTGTTGGGTTCGACACTCTTACTTATCGAAAGGACTATGATAGATCCCCTATACTTGTGGGTCATCAAGACTCTTTTCTGGCACCATTGCCGGGGAGTGAAGCGCTTTTGGTGAGTGGAACTTGGTAAGGAAACATTTATATAGTGTGCTGAAATTTTCTGTCTCTTGTTACTATGGAAACTAATCCTTTGACAGGCTTGTTCGGGGTATCTTCACCCCGACCAGAAGAGCAAACAGTTGCTCCTCAACCTACTGAACCTACTGAAAATATTTACTTTGAGATTCCTTCGGGTATGATAGAGAAACTGCTAGCTAATCCCTTTGCAGGTGATGGAACATTGCATCCCGATTTACACCTTATCTTTGTGGATGAAGTTTGTGGATTATTTAAGCTTGCAGGTATTCCCGATGATGTTTTCAAAAGGAAGGTCTTCCCTTTATCTTTGAAGGGAGATGCATTGACATGGTATAGGCTATGTGATGATACGGGATCTTGGAATTATAAATGATTGAAGTTGGAATTTCACCAGAAGTTCTATCCTACGCATCTTGTTCATCGTGATCATAATTACATATATAATTTCTAGCCTCGCGATGGAGAAAGCATCGCTCAAGCTTGGGGGAGGCTTAAGTCAATGTTATATTCATGCCCCAATCATGAGCTCTCAAGAGAAATGATTATTCAAAAAATTTATGCTCGGCTTTCTCCCAATGATCGCAACATGCTCGATACTTCTTGTGCTGGTTCTTATATGTTGAAGACTATTGAATTCAAGTGGGACTTAATGGAAAGAATTAAACGCAACTCTGAAGATTGGGGTTCCGACGATGGTAAGGAGTCAGGTATAACACCTAAGTTTGATTGTGTTAAATCTTTTATGGATATCGATGCTTTTCGTAGATTTAGCGCTAAGTATGGACTTGACTCTGAGATAGTAGCTGCTTTTTGTGAATCTTTTGCTACTCACATTGATCTCTCTAAGGAGAAGTGGTTTAAATATAATCCTCCCATTGAAGTAAAAGTAGTTGCACCTATTACAGTTGAAGAAAAGACTATCACTTATGATGATCCTATTGTTCCTACTACTTATGTTGAGGGACCTCCTTTTCTTGTTAGGATAAAGGATCATGCTAAAACTTCGACTGTTGTTCGTAAGAGTAATACTAGAACTTATTCACCTCCTGAGCAAATCAAAGTTGATCCTAGTATTGCTATGGTTAAAGATCTCTTGGATGATAATTTAGATGGGCATGTTATTTATTTCTGTGGTGAGACTGCTAATATTGCTAGACCAGATGCTAAGATACATAGACCTGTTGTAGGCATGCCTGTTATTTCTGTTAAAATAGGAGATCATTGCTATCATGGCTTATGTGATATGGGTGCTAGCGCTAGTGCAATACCCTATGACTTATATAAAGAAATTATGCATGATATTGCACCCGCTGAATTGGAAGATATTGATGTTACCATTAAGCTTGCCAATAGGGACACCATTAAACCAGTTGGGATTGTTAGAGATGTCGAATTCTTGTGTGGGAAGGTTAAATATCCTTCTGATTTTCTTGTTCTTTGTTCCCCACAAGATGAATTTTGTCCCATTATATTCGGTAGACCCTTCTTGAATACTGTTAATGCTAGGATTGATTGTGAAAAGGATATTGTTGCAATTGGCGTAGGGGATATGTGTCATGAGTTTAATTTTGCTAAGTTTCGTAGACAACCCCATGATAAAGAACCACCTAGCAAGGATGAGATTATTGGTCTTGCTTCTATTGTCGTGCCTCCTACTGATCCGTTAGAACAATATTTGCTACACCATGAAAATGATATGTTTATGAATGAAAGAAGGGAAATAGATGAAGTGTTCCTTCAACAGGGTCCTATTCTAAAACACAACTTACCTGTTGAAATTCTAGGGGATCCCCCTCCACCCAATGGTGATCCTGTGTTTGATCTCAAACCATTACCTGATAATCTTAAGTATGCTTATCTTGATGAAAAGAAAATATATCCTATTATTATTAGTGCTAACCTTTCAGAGCAAGAAGAGGAAAGATTATTGAAAACTATGAAGAAGCACCATGCTGTATTGGATATACTCTGGATGATCTTAAAGGCATTAGTCCCACTCTATACTAGCTCAAAATTAAATTGGAGGAAGATGCTAAACCAGTTAGAGTTCCTCAACGACGATTAAATCCCAAGATGAAGGAAGTGGTAAGAAAGTCGATACTAAAGCTCCTTGAGGCAGGTACAATTTATCCCGTTGCTGATAGTGAATGGGTAAGTCCTGTCCATTGTGTTCCTAAGAAGGGAGGTATTACTATTGTCCCTAATGAAAAAAATGAATTGATCCCGCAAAAGAATTATCACAGGTTATAGGATGGTAATTGATTTCCGTAAATTAAATAAGGCTACTAAGAAAGATCATTACCCTTTACCTTTTATTGATCAAATGCTAGAAAGACTATACAAACACACGCATTTCTGCTTTCTAGATGGTTATTCTGGTTTCTCTCAAATACCTGTGTCAGCAAAGGATCAATCAAAAACTACTTTTACTTGCCCTTTCGGTACTTTTGCTTATAGACGTATGCCTTTTGGTTTATGTAATGCACCTGCTACCTTTCAAAGATGTATGATGGCTATATTCTCTGACTTCTGTGAAAAGATTTATGAGGTATTCATGGATGATTTCTCCGTTTATGGATCCTCTTTTGATGATTGCTGGAGCAATCTTGATCGAGTTTTGCAGAGATGTGAAGACACTAGTCTTGTCTTGAATTGGGAAAAGTGCCACTTTATGGTTAATAAAGGCATTGTCTTGGGGCATAAGATCTCCGAGAGAGGTATTGAAGTTGATAAAGCTAAAGTTGATGCTATTGAAAAGATGCCATGCCCCAAGGACATAAAAGGTATAAGAAGTTTCCTTGGTCATGCCGGTTTTTATAGGAGGTTCATTAAGGACTTTTCTAAAATCTCTAGGCCTCTGACTAATTTATTACAAAAAGATATTCCTTTTGTCTTTGATGATGATTGTGTAGAAGCATTTGAAACACTTAAGAAAGTTTTGATCACAACACCTATTGTTCGGCCACCTGATTGGAATTTACCTTTTGAAATTATGTGTGATGCTATTGATTATGCTGTAGGTGCTGTTTTAGGGCAAAGAGTCGATAAGAAATTGAATGTTATCCATTATGCTAGTAAGACTCTTGATACTGCCCAGAAAAATTATGCTACCACTGAAAAAGAATTCTTAGCAGTTGTGTTTGCATGTGATAAGTTTAGACCTTATATTGTTGATTCCAAAGTTACTATTCACACTGATCATGCCGCTATTAAATATCTTATGGAAAAGAAAGATGCTAAACCTAGACTTATTACATGGGTTCTCTTGCTCCAAGAATTTGATTTGCATATTATTGATAGAAAGGGAGCTGAGAACCCCGTTGCAGAAAACTTGTCTAGGTTAGAGAATGTTCTTGATGACCCACTACCTATTGATGATATCTTTCCTGATGAACAATTAGCGGTCATTAATGCTTCTCATACTGCTCCTTGGTATGCTGATTATGCTAATTACATTGTTGCTAAATTTATACCACCTAGTTTCACATACCAGCAAAAGAAAAAGTTCTTTTATGATTTAAGACATTACTTCTGGGATGACCCACACCTTTATAAAGAAGGAGTAGATGGTGTTATTAGACGTTGTGTACCTGAGCATGAACAGGAACAGATCCTACGCAAGTGTCACTCTGAATCATATGGAGGACACCACGCTGGAGATAGAACTGCACATAAGGTATTGCAATCTGGTTTTTATTGGCCTACTCTCTTCAAAGATGCTCGTAAGTTTGTCTTATCTTGTGATGAATGTCAAAGAATAGGTAATATTAGTAGACGTTAAGAAATGCCTATGAATTATTCTCTTGTTATTGAACCATTTGATGTTTGGGGCTTTGATTATATGGGACCTTTTCCTGCCTCTAATGGTTACACACATATTTTAGTTGTTGTTGATTACGTTACTAAGTGGGTAGAAGCTATTCCAACTAGTAGTGCTGATCATAACATCTCTATTAAGATGCTTAAAGAAGTTATTTTTCCGAGGTTTGGAGTCCCTAGATATCTTATGACTGACGGTGGTTCACATTTTATTCATGGTGCTTTCCGTAAGACGCTTGCTAAGTATGAAGTTAATCATAGAATCGCATCTCCTTATCACCCGCAGTCTAGTGGTCAAGTACAGTTGAGCAATAGATAGCTCAAATTAATTTTGCAAAAGGTTGTGAATAGATCTAGAAAGAATTGGTACAAAAAACTTGATGATGCATTATGGGCCTATAGAACTGCATATAAAAATACTATGGGTATGTCTCCGTATAAGATGGTTTATGGAAAAGCATGTCACTTACCTCTTGAACTTGAACATAAAGCATATTGGGCTATTAAAGAGCTCAACTATGACTTCAAACTTGTCGGTGAGAAGAGGTTATTTGATATTAGATCACTTGATGAATGGAGAACCCAAGCCTATGAGAATGCCAAGCTATTCAAAGAAAAAGTCAAACGATGGCATGATAAAAGGATACAAAAGCGAGAATTTAACGTAGGTGATTATGTGTTATTATTCAACTCTCGTTTCAGATTTTTTGCAGGAAAACTTCTCCCTAAATGGGAAGGCCCTTACGTTATCGAGGAGGTCTATCGTTTCGGTGCCACCAAAATCAACAATTTCGAAGGCACAAGTCCGAGGGTGGTGAACGGTCAAAGAATCAAACATTATATCTCACGTAACCGTATAAATGTTGAAACTAATATCATTGAAACCGTAACCCCGGAGGAATACATAAGGGACACTTTCCAGAACGTTTCAGACTCCGAAAAGGAATAGGTATGTGGTACGGTAAGTAAACCGACTCCAAAACAGTTCTAATGGCAATTTTTCTCTGTTTTGGAATATTTGAGAATTTTAGAAAGAAAGAAGTAATCCGGGAAGGACACGAGGCCTCCACGAGGGTGGAGGGCGCGCCCACCCTTCCTGGGCGTGCCCCCTGTCTCGTGGCCACCTCGTGTGCCTCCCGGACTCCGTTTTCTTGCACATTACGTATTTTGGTTGGTAAAAATTCACTATATAATTTCCCGAAGGTTTTGGCCATCGTATCACGCAATTATCCTCTGGTTTCGTTTCGAGCTATTTTTTTGATAGATCTAGAGCACCATTACGTTTCCCTCCTTCAACAATGAAGACAAGGATGCTTGGCTATTGAAGATAGAGCTGAAAAGAGAAGAACCGGAGGAGATCAACAAGGATGAAGGGATCAAGAAGTCCATAGAGGATCAAGCTCCGGCGGTGGAAGAAGAAAACATCCCTCAACCTTTACCTAACCACTTTACTCCAACTGAGATTGAAGCTTTCAAGATGATTGAGTTAGCTCGCATACAGAATAAGTATCTCACACAGGAGAATATTTTGTTGAAGGATCATATCGCCGAACTCAAGGGCATTATCTGCAAGTTGGAGGAGCTTTTACGCTTGATGTGTGATTATCCACCATCATCAACACCACCTTCATAACCTCCGAGGACATGATCACATGGGTATGGGCACTCCCCTTGGCAACTGCCAAGCTTGGGGGAGGTGCCCCGGTATCGTATCACCATCACACTCCTATCTTTACCGTTTTACTTAGTTCAATCCTTTTAGTAATATATTGATCTAGTAGATTGAAGGTTCGATATCAAGTAGTTTTGAGTTTTGCTTTATGATCTCTTTATGTAATCGAGTCCGTGAGCTATCTATAATAAAGATTAGTGTTGAGTCAAGGGCTTTGCTATCTTGCTTTGATCTTGAGAAAGTATAAAGAATAAAAAGAATAAAAAGAGTTCATATTGGTCTTATGGATAGTAATGACTTCACACATAAAAAGTATGAGACATAAAAGTTGTTGAGAGTTAACAAACATAGTTTTTGTCATCATTGCAATTAATAGGAGGTAATAAGGAAAGAGAGGTTTTCACATACAAATATACTATGTTGTACATCTTTTATGATTGTGAGCACTCATTAAGTATGACATGCTAAAAGAGTTGATGTTGGACAAGGAAGACAACGTAATGGTTTATGTTTTCTCACATCTCAGCTAAAGTATATTGACATTTATCTTCCCAACATGTTGAGCTTGCCTTTCCCCCTCATGCTAGCCAAATTCCTTGCACCAAGTAGAGATACTACTTGTGCTTCCAAATATCCTTAAACCCAGTTTTGCCATGAGAGTCCACCATACCTACCTATGGATTGAGTAAGATCCTTCAAGTAAGTTGTCATGTTGCAAGCAATAAAATTGCTATCTAAATATGTATGACTTATTAGTGTAGAGAAAATAAGCTTTATACGATCTTGTTATGGAAGCAATAAAAGCGACGGACTGCATAATAAAGGTCCATATACAAGTGGCAATATAAAGTGACGTTCTTTTGCATTAAGATTTTGTGCATCCAACCCTAAAAGCACATGACAACCTCTGCTTCCCTCTGCGAAGGGCCTATCTTTTACTTTATGCTTGAGTCAAGGTGATCTTCACCTTTCCTTTTTTTCATTTTATCCTTTGGCAAGCTCCTCGTGTTTGAAAGATCTTGATATATATATCCAATTGGATGTAAGTTAGCATGAATTATTACTGTTGACATCACCCAAAGGTGGATACGTTGGGAGGAAACACAACAAGCCCCTATCTTTCTTAGTGTCCGGTTGAAACTCCATAACCACAAGTATTGCGTGAGTGTTAGCAATTGTAGAAGACTATATGATAGTTGAGTATGTGGACTTGCTGAAAAGATCTATTCTTGACTCTTTCTGATGTTATGATAAATTGCAATTGCTTCAATGACTGAGATTATAGTTTGTTAGTTCTCAATGAAGTTTCTGAACCATACTTGACATTGTGAATTGATTGTTACTTGAGCATAAGAAACTATATGACAATATCTATATATGTTGTTGTTATAAGAATGATCATGATGCCCTCATGTCCGTTTTTTTATTTTTATCGACACCTCTATCTCTAAATATGTGGACATATTTTTCGATTTCGGCTTCCGCTTGAGGACAAGCGAGGTCTAAGCTTGGGGGAGTTGATACGTCCATTTTGCATCATGCTTTTATATCAATATTTATTGCATTATGTGATGTTATTACACATTATATCTCAATACGTATGGCTATTCTCTCTTATTTTACAAGGTTTACCATGAAGTGGGGGAATGCCGGCAGTTGGAATTCTGGCTGGAAAAGGAGAAAATATTGGAAACCTATTCTGCACAGCTCCAAAAATCCTGAAACTCCACGGAAGTCATTTTTGGAATTAATAAGAATTATTGAGCGAAGAAAACACTGGAGGGGGCCCACACCCTGGCCAGTAGGGTGGGAGCGCGCCCACCCCTACTGGGCACGCCCCCTGTCTCCTGGGCCCCCTGGTGGCCCTCTGGTGCCCATCTTCTGCTATATGAAGGCTTTTACCCTAGTAAAAATTAGAGGCAAGCTTACGGGACGAAACTCCGCCGCCACGAGGTGGAACCTTGGCGGGGCTCCGGCGGAGCTGTTCTACCGGGGAAACTTCCCTTCGGGAGGGGGAAATCATCACCATCATCATCACCAACGATCCTCTCATTGGGAGGGGGTCAATCTCCATCAACATCTTCACCAACACCATCTCTTCTCAAAACCCTAGTTCATCTCTTGTATCCAATCTTGTATCAAAACCACAAATTGGTACCTGTGGGTTGCTAGTAGTGTTGATTACTCCTTGTAGTTGATGCTAATTGGTTTACTTGGTGGAAGATCATATGTTCAGATCCTTAATGCATATTAATACTCCTCTGATTATGAACATGAATATGCTTTGTGAGTAGTTACGTTTGTTCCTGAGGACATGTGAGAAGTCTTGCTATTAATAGTCATGTGAATTTGGTATTCGTTCGATATTTTGATGAGATGTATGTTGTCTCTCCTCTAGTGGTGTTATGTGAACGTCGACTACAGGACACTTCACCATTATTTGGGCCTAGAGGAAGGCATTGGGAAGTAATAAGTAGATGATGGGTTGCTAGAGTGACAGAAGCTTAAACCCTACATTACAAAAAAAATACACTTCCGTGATGATACATGTTTGTCATAGTAGGTCGCGTTTTTTGTCATGCATGTACATCCATGGCAAATTTATGACAGAATCAAGATAGTCATACCTGTGCTGTCGTAGAAGTGTTCGATGACATTACCAAAATTATCATCATGGAAGTGTCCACTTCCATGACGATAAATCGCGCGTCACAGAAGTGCTTTCGTCAAGGGTGACCGACACGTGGCATCCACCTTAATGGAACGCCGTTAAGCTATCGGGTCGGGTTTTGGATCCGATAACCCATTAACACCCCCCACCAATGGGGATTTTCCACGTGTAAAATCATCATTGGCTAGAGGAAACACATGTCGGCTCATCGTTGGGACAGATGTCATCCACTCATTGGACAGAAGGCGCCAATGATACATCGACATGTGGCACGGTCAATCAAGTTTAAATGGGCCGGCCCAACTAAAGGCCCACAAGATTTTGTGGCCCATAATGGGCCAGCCCAGTTAAAGACCCATGAGATTTTGTGGACTATAATGGGCTGGCCCAGCTAAAGGCCCACAAGATTTTGCAGGCCATAATAGGCCGGCCTAGATAAAGGCCCATAAGATTTTTGTGTGCCATAATGGGCCGGCCCAAGTAAAGGCCCACAAAATTCTTGCGGATCATAATGGGCCGGCCCAGCTAAAGGCCCACAAGATTTCACCGACATTAATGGGCAGGCCCAGCTGTAGGCCCAGATGATTTTGAGGACCCTAGTAGGCTGGCCCATTACCTGGCTGCCATGTTTTGGGCCAAATGTTGGCCCATAATTGATCCGGTCCATTAATGGCCTGCCACGTTCCGGGCCTAATAATGGCCCATATAAGATCCGGCACATTAAAAGCCTCCCACTTTCTGGGCCAAATCACGGCCCAGATTAGGTCCGGCCCTTTAAGAGGCTTTAGGCTCAATTATGGCCCATATCAGATTCGGCCCGTTGACTGGACGCTATGCTTTTGGGCCCACTTGCTAAAGTCCCATTTCGTAATTCGGCCTAATATTAGTTTCGGCCTGTTAAGGGCCCATTTAACATTTCGTCCCTATATTAATTTTGGCATGTTAAAAGCCCGTCATATAGTTGGGCCTAACTACGACCCGGTTTGCATCCGGCCTGCTCGCAGCCGATATCTGATTGGGCCAAACAAGGACCGAGACAACTTTGGCCTGTTAAAAGCCCATGAATTGATTCACACAATCATGGGTCGGGGTCCATTTCGGGCTGCCGCCGGCCCGTGAGCTATTCGACACGTTTCAGGCCCAGCCTACTTCTCAGCCTCCTAAAAGCCCATTGAGTTTTCTTACGAAAAGAGGGCCAGGGGTTACTCGGCCTATTAAAGGCCCGAATCTACTAGTGGGCCAGTTTGACGGGGCCCATGATGCGGATCATACATCGTGATTGCATGACGGCCCGATTATGTACCATAATTTTACGGTTTGGTCGGTTTACTGCAAAGATAGGATATATATACAGTAAAATAACTATAGCATCGTGAATAAGAAAAAAGCTAGACTATACAATAAAGAAATTACGGCATATTACATCCACTGGGGATCAAAGTTCGCCACTATGATAATAAAGCACAAGCAGACAGCAGATTACATACACTGGGCATCAAAGATTGCCACCAGTGCAAATAAACATGCCGACAAAATAATATACAAAACCGACAGCACTTCAATAGAGTTCAAGAAAGGTTAGCCCTGCTGGGGAGCTGCAGCGCAAGCAGCTGAGCAAGATGATGAGACTGCGCTTGTTCAACACTTATATCGTCCTCACTCTGAAAGATAAACAAGCAGACAGATGACAGGTTTTGCACATAAAAGTATCAGTGCTGACAATTCATCACATTTCTTACTGATGAATAAAGTGACACAGTTTAAAATTGCATTAACACAATATGGTATTGTTGAGGTCGAGACATGGCAGGAATTGACATTGTGAAGGAGTTGGCAGCTTCACGACACCACTGGATTACAGATCAAGAACTCATAAGTATCAATGGTTAGTGTGCTGTCAATTTATCCCATTTCAGATTGGCAAATAAAGAGGCGGTTTAAATAATAGTAGAATGATATGACATTGTTCATAGTTAAGACATTGCATAATATGACATTGTGTTGTAGTGGGTAGGTTCACCACACCACTGGATTACGGATGAAGAACAGAAGCATACATGCAGTGCAAAAGAAGATCACTTGCTCTGTATAGTTTAATTTACATGGTATGAAGAAGGAACTTGGTTGTACAACTAAAAACTTAAATTGAGAAGGACAAACTTTTGTTTATGAACTACATAATAAACTTTAAACATGCAATTTGATGCAAACACCAAAAATAAACAGTTGTTGTAGTCATGCCTAACCAAATATACACAACAAAGTTTGAAGGCTTGAGAAGGACAAACTTACATTACTGGTGAAGACAGGCTCTATAAAGCCCTTGTCCATGCTGATGAGGGGGGGCAATTCAAGAAGTTTAGCATAGAATGTTCTTCATAAGCATTGACTTTATTCTACATTTTGTTAAGAGTAAATATAGATGTGATAATATACGAAAAATGGAGAATATTTAAGATAAGATGAAGAGTGATGCAATACAGGCAAAAGGCACAGCCAAGAGCAATGCACAGCTAAACTTCTTCAGTACCAACCTTATGGTAAGAGTAAATATAGATCTGATGTGTAGAAAATGGAGGGCAAAGGAAAATAAGTTGCAGAGTGATGGTACATGAACAACTACCTGTCAATATAAGTACACTGATAAAGGACAGCATGTATTTACAAGAACAATGCAAAGCTAAAAAAATTCATTGGCATTGGCTATATTCTACACTAATGTAACCATTCATACAGATCAGATAATTTGGAGCGAACAATTGATAAGCAAGCTATCATGCATACTGCTGTCACATAATGAACCACGTATGTATGCAAGTACAGTGATACAGGAAAACAGGTACTAACAAGAGCAAAGCAGCGGGCAGTATATTTGCGATATCCTGTCATTCTTTTCAAACCGGAATTCTTCTTCGAGCTGATTTCCTGCAAAAAAGATCCGTAAGGCACATGCGGAAAAGTAGAAGTTCAAATTGTCATGTGATTTCATAGACAGTACCTCATCCTAGGAATGAGACCAGTGCATTACAAGGTTTTTCCATTCAATGTCTTCTAAATTTAGCACAGGAGACTTCACCCGAAATTCGTTTATAGACTTGCCATCAAAGTGTGATTTCCTCAGGTAACACCGATACTGCTGCAATGCTTCCTTGAAAAGCACAAGCAAGCTTTGCTCGTCATGACTATCCAGATTGACCCTCACCTAGTTACAACAATGTAATGTAAATCATTGATGTGTTCGATCAGCAGAAAACAGGAAAATAATAACCATGAATAATAGCACTTACACGTAAGTTGGACAGGAAGATGTGAAAACGGTGTTTGTCTTCACTATAATCTTCCCATGATGGGAATATATGCACGTGGTCCCTAACAACATTGAAAGCATTGTCTTTTAAACTGGGAATAAATGGAATGGGGTTCCAATCTGCAGGAATTGGCCGTCTCTGCAGTTGGGATAGGTCTTCGGCCGATGGACTTGCTGTACTTTTTGCTAGAGTGGGATTTTTCTGTGGTACGGCTGGTGCTATGGCAAATGAAATCGGTATACCTTTTGCTGGAGTGCAGGTCCTGTGTGGTGGGGCTAGTGGTGTGGCCAGTGAAGTAGGGGTACAGTCTGCTGGAGTCGGTCCTATGTTTTTTGTCACTGGTTGTACAGCCAATATAAGTGGGCGCTGTCTGATTTCTCCGGCACCACCACGTTTTTCAAGGACTTTGCTGGTGCTCCTTCAGGTTCGGCAATCACCCTCTTCCTTTTTGATGTCTGATGCACAAGAACAACATTTGAGTGGAAAAACATGGTATGACGACAGATGGAATATGTATTGATAATGGATGGGCATGGCATCTCAAGTTATATGATGAGTAAACTAAGCAGATGGTGGTGCAACAAACTAGAAGAAATGCAAGACAACATATGCAAGATACGCGCAATCAATAAAACCTTGTCAAATTAGAACAGGCACCTTGATGGGTGAACAGGACAGGCCATCTGCCTTTGACTCTTCGAGGTTAGAATAGTCATTAGAATAATATTCTGAACAAGAATCAACAGGTGGGAAGCGTACGAGTTTCATTGCTTCCAAATGGCACTCAATGCCTTGGTGCCAATTTTGTAAGTCATTGCAGTGTTCCACAATATTCTTCTAATGCATGGATTCTGATATTCACTGTAATTGCGTATAA
Organism: Triticum aestivum; assembly: GCF_018294505.1. Taxonomy (NCBI): domain Eukaryota; kingdom Viridiplantae; phylum Streptophyta; class Magnoliopsida; order Poales; family Poaceae; genus Triticum; species Triticum aestivum. Next base: position 673,703,590 of record NC_057810.1, read on the forward strand.
TATCTGAGAACCATGAAAACATAAATAGTTGTGAGATTATCTTTATAATGCAGATGATATTCTAATATAGGGGCGCCCCTGTAAACACTTATGTGCTATCCCTGGATTCTGATGAGAGAGCTCATGTGTGCTGTAATATCGTGCGTGCATTTATATAATTTGGCACATGTACACAAAAAAAATAGGCTCCAGAAGTAAGGATAGCTGGCAGATGATAGGTTCATAATATACTGTATAGATAGTTTATTGCCAAACCATGATAACAAAAGCACACAGCAACTAGGCAGATCATGGTGTACATAACAGGGGTACACCATAACCATGATATATAAATCGGGAAAGTGGAACTGGCTTGAAAATACGGTGTTGTATTGCCGCTAGTAATTGAAAGCCTATCGATCACGTACAGGCCAGCACTATCGAACATGGTAAAGAAGAGCAAGCAGATTTTGGATAATAAATTGTTGGTTGCACAGTGCCCACACATGATGAACCAGAGCGCATTAAGAATGCAACTCCCAGCTGTCTCTCGACCATTTCAGGCGGTTGGATGAAGATCCTACGTCTCCTAACCCTTCTTCTTCCTCGTCTCTGATTCTTCCCATACAGAACACCGCACGGGCTGCCGGCCGGACCACTGGCCCCCACCACCTGTGTTCCTTCACCACCCCCACCCCCCACCAGCGTCGACTTTTCTTCGTTCGGCGAGGCCCCACAACCACCCGAGCCCCTTGGATCGCACCAGCGAACTCCGGCGAGCTCTGAAAAATCGACTGACCCAATTTTGAAATTTAGTCTACTGTGATTTAACTAGTGTGTAAAAATATAAAAGGGGATAACCATAAGCATTGGGAGTATAGTGTTGAGCGTGCCATGGCGGATCTGAAGGTGCAAACCAGACAAAGGCAACTTCGCAACCAAGACAAGAAATCAGAGTAAAGCAGTGGCGATCTATTTTCTTGCTGCGATAAATAAGTTGAGCAGATACGAAAGAGTACCGCCTCTGGTGCGGCGCCGTGTTTGCATCTGGTGAGAATTTGACGATGTTGCGATAGCGATGGCTGTCGGCAGCATGGAAGCAGATCTAGGAGGGTAGACGGTGGCGGCAGGGCGTGGTGGATGAGACGGTCGTGGGAGCGGCGCCGGCAAGGTGGAAGATGGCGGGGATGAAGCGAGAGGACGGGATGCAAGGATCCCGGTCCCAAGGTGTGGATGAAAGAGGTCGATCTCTTGTAATGGACGGCAGCGTCAGGGTATCAGCTCTGGCATGGTGGAGGAGGACGGCGGTGGATGGGGTGGTGGACGGCGGCGGACGGAGGAGGGTGGGGTGGAGAGGGTGTTTTGGCGCCCACGGGGTACGAATGGGGAAAAGGGAGGTAGAGAGGAAGGGGGAACCATGTATTCAGGGCGCGCTTGTCTCAAATGCGAGGAAATTTACAAACTTAGCCCCTGTTTCAAATTCCTACTACATCACAGCAACATTAGTCGGTTGGGGATAGGACGGTAATCTCGCATACACCGAATATTTGCCGACGAGAGTTTGTTTTTGGCGCCCACCGTGTATGAATATGAATCGGGGAGGGAGTCGATTTCGGCCGAGGGCACACTGTGTTTTGGCGCCCACCGTGTATGAATCCGGGTGAGAGGCGGTTACGTCATGTTTGGGTGAAATTACAAACCTACCCCTACCGAAACCTATAGAAATCCAGCAGATAGGCTTTGCGCGGCAGGGATAGGCAGTAGTGATTTCCATCTCGCAGATTTTGGTTTCGGGCGGTTACTGCGACTTTCCCCGCTTCGTTCAAATTTTGCACAGTGCACGTTTACCGTGCCAACTCAATTCGAATCCCGTTAGTATTCTACTATTTTTTCGGGCGGGATCCATTTTCAATTGGAATTACATTCTATATACATCATTTTTTTATATATATACTTTCAAAAGCACAACAGCGTTCATACATAAATATGGTTTACAAATGGCATGATCTCAGATTCATAAGGTTGTATCCATCAATTTGGATTTTCAAATATTTAAAACCACTTTATGTTGAAATCCAATGTATGCATTCCTCGCTAACTGTCTCCAATTAATGTGTGTTTCATGCGGGGTTTTTTTAACTTCTAAAACATGTATAATGTGTTTCACACACGCAACATATAGTGTAATCCCGTTTAGACATTAATTGCATATAAACCATGCATTGTTTGTAATTGAAGAATCTATGGATCACCAATATTGATAAACTATATAACATTACACGTGTGCCCAAATTCAAATGAATATGCATGTTTGATACACCAATTTGCGTTATGATATTATCGATGTCATGATCTCCAGTTTAAATATTTGAATCCCCTTTAATCCAGATATTCGTCTCATATAGCTATCACTCATGCTTATATAGGACTATCTCTCTGGACCTATACGTGTTCATCGTCTCTCAGGCATCTCTCGTGCTACCTGTATGTCGACAATGATCTTTTATCTTCATAACACACTGACGGTACTCTCTCCATCGACCTTCATCACTCTATCTCTCTCTAAGTATATCTCGCTCCCTGCTATGTGTCTCTAGCTATGATTCTCCATGTGGAATCTCTTTCTCTCACACAAACACAAAACTTTGTCTCCCGGGGTCTCATTTCTCTCAACTATTCCCATGTGTGCCACTCGCACACCCCTCATACAGAGATGTCTTTCGCTCCTTAGATATGAGAACCTACGACTCTTCCTCTTCAATATCTCTTTCTCACACACAAACACAAACTCTGTCTCCCAGGGTCTCATATTTCTCCATTGTTCTCTTGTATGTCGCTCAAACACACCCTCTCTCCCTAGAGATATCTTGCGTTCCCTCATATGTCTCTCTAGCTATCACTCTCGTTGTGAAATATTTTTCTCTCTCGCAGACACAAAACTCCGTCTCTCTGGATCTCATTTCTCTCTGATATTTGTTTGTATGTGACTCACATGCACCCTCTCTCTATCTCTCTCACACCCACACACATAACCCAGCCTTCTGATCCACTCGACTCCTATCTCTAGCGCACACTAGCTAGCATCTTTATCTTTCTATTTATCTGTTTCTCCATCAACTTTCTTTCTCGCCCTCACTCTTGATTCCTATCACGCACACTACATATGTTTCTCTCTACATGCAGTCAAGTGCCCTCTCACACACATATATAACTTCACCCTTTGAACCACCTGATGGTCATCTCCGACACCCAAACTAACGGATGTCTCTCTAGCTAGCATCTCCATCTCTGTATCTATCTGTAGTTTCTCCGTCAATATTTCTTTCTCGCACGGAGTCTTGCTTCCTATCACCCACACTATATATGTCTATCCATACATATGCATTTATAGGTTGATCTCTTTTGCACAATCGTTGCGCCTCACCCCCTCTGCTCGCCATAGATGCATGCTCCAGCCCACGCCACTATCTCTTAAAGACAAAAACACATGCTCAATTGTCGGGCCTTCTTCCCTGCATTCTCACATGCATGCATATTGTCATACTGATCCGTCTCTCCCATGTCGTTGATCTTAGGACTTATGTCTTCTTTCTTTTATCTCGATCATGCGCACGGACACACACATCCCACGTATACATGTATACCTCTCACACATGCACGTTTAAGGTCTCTATTTCTCCATACGTAGTTAATTACCCTCAATCCCAACGCTACATCGAATCGTTCTCCTCTTTTGTGCACATAACTTCCGCCTGGATGGGCAAAACACACACTCACACTTAACAATCTCCTTCTAGCTACCCCCCCTCCCCCCTGCCCCGCGCGCCTCTCACTCTTCCCCTATATCCCCGAAACCAATAAGACCATCCCTTTGTTTAATTCCCGCCTACATGCACCATAGATATATAGTAGTCTTCCGTGGTGTCTCTCAAACAAACACGTTCTATCGATGTCGACTCCTCTCACGCGCACGCACCTTCTCTTCCCTCCTACGGGCATTTTCTCTCTCGCACCCCATCATTGGTGGCCTACACATCACCTCTCTATGATGAAGCCATGCACACTTAAATTACATCCGCCACAGAGGACCCCAAGACACACACACACACACACACACACACACACACACACACACGCATGCACGCACACCCCCCACCCTGAGGGAGTCCTGGATTAGGGGTTATTCGGACAGCCGGACAGTGTACAACGTCTGGACTATTGAAGCGTGAAGCGGTGCGCCTCCCCACTTGCCCGTTGGGAATCGCTTGTTTCCCAAGTGCCACGGTTAATGGCACGGTTAGATTACCCATGCCCATATTGATGAGAATCCCGTAATAAGGGGACATGATCTCTGCTTTGGCAAGACGTGTCAGAGAAACCGCCTCGTGATATGCGTTGTAGCTGGTTGTGTGGAAACGGTTCGAATAATGGATCCGATCATAATAACGTGTCACGTCATCAGGAAAAGTTGTCAGCAGATTGCATTTGTGAAATGTCCTCCTCTCTACGGTGGTATGCGAAGATCATTTTTCAGATCCGGACACGATTTGGGTGTTCGGTGAATACTTTGGAGTATTCGGTGGAGGAACCCGCCTTGCAATGTCGAAGACAATACTGCGCGTCGGACTCATCGTCATTGAAGCCTGGTTCAGGGGCTACTGAGGGAGTCCTGGATTAGGGGGTATCTGGACAGCCGTACTGTGTACAATGTCCGGACTATTGAAGCGTGAAGATACAAGACTCAAGACTTCAGCCCGTGTCCGGATGGGACTTCCCTTGGCGTGGAAGGCAAGCTTGGCGATCCGGATATTATACTTCCTTCCTTGTAACCGACTCCATGTAAACCCTAGCCCTCTCCGGTGTCTATACAAGCCGGAGAGGTTGGTCCTTAGAAGGCCGATCACAATTACATTCATACCATCATAGGCTAGCTCCTAGGGTTTAGCCTCTACGATCTCGTGGTAGATCTACTCTTGTATTACCCATATCATCAATATTAATCAAGCAGGAAGTAGGGTTTTACCTCCATCGAGAGGGCCCGAACCTGGGTAAACACCTGTGTCCCTTACTTCTTGTTACCATCAGCCTTGACGCATAGATTGGGAGCCCCTACCCGAGATCCGCCGGTTTTAACACCGATATTGGTGCTTTCATTGAGAGTTCCTCTGTGACGTCGCCATCAGGCTTGATGGCTCCTTCAATCGTCATTAACGATGCTGTCCAGGTTGAGACTTTCCTCCCCGGACAGATCTTCGTGTTCCGCGGCTTCGCGCTGCGGGCCAATTCGCTTGGCCACTTGGAGCAGATCGATATCTATGCACCCGGCCATCGAATAAGGTTCGGAAACCTGAACTACATGGCGGATATCCATAGAGACTTGATCTTCGACGGATTCAGGCTAGCGCCAGAAGCGCCGACAATCGTGATGAGCACGGCTTAGACCTGCTGTCAAACGTCGCTCGGGATATCGTCCCGGCAGAAGCCTCGGATATAAATCTGGGACAGGTTGCTTCGCCTAAGGACGGAGGGCTGGACCCCTCCCCGCAGGCTGTACCCTCATCGGTGATGTAGCCGAACACAGGTTTCACCTCTGAGGGAACCTATGACTCCGGGACCCCGAATTCATATCCGGATGCGGGTTCCAGTCCGCGCGCCCCCGAGCCCGCCAATCCTGGTTGGGATCCAGTGATGGAGTTCACCGCGGCGGACATTTTTCAGCACTCGCCCTTTGGCGACATGCTGGACTTATTGAAGTCTCTCTCCTTGTTAGGAGACTCCGGGCCGAACCATGTCTGGCTCTAGTGGGAAGCAGACAACGACGGAATTCGTTGCCCACCCACCACCCACTTCATTGCCACGATCGATGATCTAACCGAGGTGCTTGACTTCAACTCCGAAGACATCGACGGTATGGACGATGATGTAGGAGAATCACAAGAGCCACCGCTCACCGGGCGATGGATGACCACCTCCTCATATGATATATATATGGTGGACACGCCGAAGGAAACTAATGGCGACGAGGCAACGGAGGACAACCCCTCGGGAAGGAAATCAAAGAATGGGCGTCGTCGGTGCCGCCCCAAGCCCCGCCATAGCAACACCGGCCCCGGAGGCGAAAATAATCCGGATGGCGCTGAAGAGGAATATGACCCTGATCAGCCCGCCTTTGAGCAGGCCGAACAGGAAGACGAGCAGGTCATCCCAGAAGAATAGGCGATAGCCGCATACCCGGAGGAGGACAACTACATGCCCCCCTCCGAAGACGAGATCAGCCTCGCCGACGACGAGTTCGGCGTACCCGAAGATCCCATGGAGCAGGAGCGCTTCAAGCGTAGACTTATAGCCACTGTAAGGAGCCTGAAGAAGAAGCAGCAGCAACTACAAGCTGATCAAGACCTGCCCACAGATAGATGGACAGAAGTCTTGGCAGCCGAGGAATATGGACTCGAACACCAAACGGCTGACCGGCCACCCCGTGGCCGGGACAAAACGGGATACCAGCCAGCACCCCCACGCTGATACACTACGGCTCAGGGCAACATGCACGACCTGAGAGATATTCTGGACAATAAAGCAGGACAGGCAAGATCGATCTACGGATCGAGGGGGCGCGCCCAAGCGCTCGACGACGACCGTCACGCCGGATACATCATCAACAAATCCGGCCGGGCCAAACATAGCAACCCAGACCAATCCGACCTGCGTAGCCACATAGCCCGGCACAGAGGCGCCGCACACCCCCTCTGGTTCACGGACGAAGTAACGGATCATGAATTCCCAGAAGGGTTCAAACCCGTAAACATTGAATCATACGATGGCACAACAGACCCCGCAGTATGGATCGAAGACTTCCTTCTCCACATTCACATGGCCCGCGGAGATGATCTACACGCCATCAAGTATCTCCCCCTTAAGCTCAAAGGACAAGCCCGGCACTGGTTAAACAGCCTGCCAGCAAATTCCATTGGTAGTTGGTAAAAGTTGGAAGATGCATTCCTTGACAACTTCCAGGGCACATATGTGCAACCACCAGACGCTGATGACCTGAGCCACATTACTCAACAGCCCAGAGAGTCAGCCCGTAAATTCTGGACTCAATTCCTCACTAAAATGAACCAAATAGTCGACTGTCCAGACGCCGAAGCCCTGGCGGCTTTTAAGCATAATATCCGTGACAAGTGGCTCGCTCGACACCTCGGCCAGGAAAAACCCAAGTCTATGGCAGCTCTCACAACCCTAATGACCCGTTTTTGTGCGGGTGAGGATAGCTGGTTGCTCGTAGCGGCACCACGCCACATTCCGGCACTTCGGACGGCCGCGATGCTAACGGCAAGCCACGGCGCAACGGACATAAGAGATGGAACAACAGCGACAGCACGGAAGACACGACAGTCAACGCCGGATTCAGCGGACCTAAATCCGGACAGGGAAAAAAGCCGTTCAAAAGATATAATCAGGGACCGTCCAGTCTGGACCGCATACTAGAGCGCTTGTGCCAAATTCATGGCACATCGGACAAACCAGCCAACCACACCAATAGAGACTGCTGGGTGTTCAAACAGGCCGGTAAGATAAACGCCGAAAACAAGGACAAGGGGCTGCACAGTGATGATGACGATGAGCCCCGGCATCCGAATACGGGGGGGGCAGAAGATATCCCCCCTCCCCGCCAGGCGAAAACGGTCAATATGATCTACGCCACCCACATCCCCAAGAGGGAATGGAAGCGGGCACTACGGGATGCCTATGCGATGGAGCCAGTCGGCCCCAAGTTCAACCCATGGTCAGCCTGTCCGATCACCTTTGATCATAGGGATCACCCTACCAGCATCCGTCACGGCGGCTCCGTCGCATTGGTCTTAGACCCAATCATCGACGGATTCCACCTCACGCGTGTCCTTATGGACGGCAGCAGCAGCCTGAACCTGCTTTATCAGGACACAGTGTGCAAGATGGGCATTGATCCTTCAAGGATCAAGCCCACCAAAACCACCTTTAAAGGTGTTATTCCTGGAGTAGAGGCCCGCTGCACGAGTTCTATAACATTGGAAGTGGTCTTCGGATCCCCAGACAACTTCAGGAGCGAAGAGCTGATCTTCGACATCGTCCCTTTCCGCAGTGGCTACCACGCACTGCTCAGGCGGACCGCATTCGCAAGATTCAATGCGGTGCCACACTACGCATATCTCAAGCTCAAGATGTCGGGACCACGCGGGGTCATCACCGTCAATAGAAATATGGACCGCTCCCTTCGAACAGAAGAGCATACGGCAGCCCTCGCGACAGAAGTACAATGCGGCCTCCTCCGACAAACCAATCCGGTGACAACTTTGAGCACTGTCAAACAAGTCCGGAGCACCCCGCAACAGGATCAACACGAACGTCAAGATCGTGATTAGCATTCCAGCCTCCGCTCAAGCCCCTCCAAAGCAGCATTCATGCCATGCGTACATAATTACGCACTCAAGATACCTTGGGCATAGGCGGAGGCGCATCAACGACTCAGCCGATAATGCGGGTAACCACTAATACCTTCATACTCTTTCCCTTTTAGCTTTCAAGACACCGCGTTAGTGCAGCATCCTCAGAAGAGCCGAATTGCCGGACTCATATGGAAGAGACACCCAAGGAGGCAACAGACGTTGTGTGTAGAAGGAAATACCCAGGTGGAATCTATTTACGATCATTATACCTGCTTCATCTATCCGCACACGGCTTGCCCCTAGATAGGACATGTCAAATAGTCCTATTTTTATCTCTGCCTAATGCATCCATTGTCAACATACACTTAAACGTATTTTTCGTCAAATGGAGATTATATATAGCGTCAGCTTATTATCCTTATTTGAGTATTTTTCTCTTATAAATGTTTATTTGGTATTATATCCGTACACCTTGGTACGGCCAGTTTGCCAGGGGCTTCTTATGACGCCATGTAATATGGTAATTACAAGTCCGAACACTTTCAATAGTGCGGCACCCCGAACTTATAGCACTATATGCATCAACTCCGAATCATGTCTTGGGTCTACAGTTGGGATAGCACGGTTCCCTTGTTTTGGTGCCTTACATTCCGTTATATCGGCTAAGGTAGCACAGGGAGAACTACTGCGATTGTGTCCCGGTTTTTCCGGACGAGCACCTCAGTAGAGAAAGCCGAAAACTGACCGGCATGATGTGGTGAGAGCTAGTCGCTGTTCGAGAGGTACTAAAATCCTTAAAGATTTTCCGCTTTAGGCGATAAATCGGCTTTGTCCGACCAAGGCGTATATAGCGCCCCAATTCGGCCTTCCGGATTCTAGGGGCTTCGCCGAAATTTAAAATTGTAGACTTCTATGGCTAAGTGAAAGTTATAAAGCCGCATAGTCCGATTGCCTCGTTCATTGCGCTGGACACCTCCTTAAGGGACCAAACATTAGGATAAACAGTGTCCCGGTTTTCCACGATCACCCCAGTGCTAGTCACGCGGGGGCGGAAGCCGATGACTGGCCTACTTTCAGTATTTTATAAACAGCCGCACAAAAGGTAATATTTTAAATAACAAAAGCGCTACATAGCGCAAGTAACTTCGCCCTTAAAATACAAACATGACAGAAGTGAATTCATTCAAAAATGGTGTCCTTGGTACATTCGTCAGCCACGAGACGCGCACCCTTCATAACGCCATCATAGTACAGCTCGGGATGGCGATGCGCCTTGCCCTCCAGCGACCCGTCCTTGACCAGCTTCTCCACATCCATCTTGCCCCAATGCACTTTGACGCGGGCAAGGGCCCGGCGGGCACCCTTGATGCACACGGATCGCTTGATCACCTCAAGCCGCGGGCAGGCATCCACCATCCGCTTGATCAGGCCGAAGTAGCTACTGGGCAAGAGCTCACCAGGCCACATCCGGACTATGAACCCTTTCATAGCCAGTCCGGCCGCCCTGTGGAGTTTGACCAACTGCTTTAGTTGGTCACTCAGAGGCATCGGGTGTTCGGCCCTAGCATACTGGGACCAGAACAACTTCTCCATTGAGTTCCCCTCCTACGCATGGTAGAACTCCGCAACGTCTGAGACACTGCATGGCAGCTCTACAAATGCCCCTGGAGAGCTCCAAATTCAAGTAACTAATAGAAACGCCTCCTCCACATGTTTTCTTTGCATAAAGAACTTCTTACCCGCTACTATCTTCTTGGCCTCCTAGATCTCCTACTGCGCTTTCTCGGCTTCGGCCTTGGCATCTTTTAAGCTCATAAGGGCCTTCACAAGCTCGGCCTCTTTGGCCTTCAGATCAAACTCCATGGACTCGCATTTCTTGCCGTGGTCCTGGAGCTCCTGCTGTACCTCACCTGCCCTAGCACTTTGCTTTCCGCGCTCCTTACATTCCGAGGCCGCCTTGTCTTCGGCCTTGGACAGCGCCTTCTTCAGGGCCGCCACTTCGGCGGGGGCCCCTGTTACACGGTCACGACACAAAGTTGTTAGACCCACCAATTCTGCCTATCCTCAAATACATAAGATCGGGTGGGGGAGTCCCGGATTAGGGGGTGTCCAGATAGCCGGACTACCATCATCGGCCGAACTATCATCGGTCGGACTATCATCATCGTCGACCGGACTCCAAGACTATGAAGATACAAGATTGAAGACTTCGTCCCGTGTCCGGATGGGACTTTCCTTGGCGTGGAAGGCAAGCTTGGCGATACGGATACGTAGATCTCCTACTATTGTAACCGACTCTATGTAACCCTAGCCCTCTTTGGTGTCTATATAAACCGGATGGCTCTAGTCCGTAGGACACAACAACAACCATTACAATCATACCATAGGCTAGCTTCTAGGGTATAGCCTCCTTGATGTCGTGGTAGATCCACTCTTGTAAACATACACAATATCAATATCAATCAAGCAGGACGTAGGGTTTTACCTCCATCAAGAGGACCCGAACCTGGGTAAAACATCGTGCCCCTTGTCTCCTGTTACCATCCGCCTAGACGCACAGTTCGGGACCCCCTACCCGAGATCCGCCAGTTTTGACACCGACAACGGGAATTTCTTACCCTTGTTCTCTTCGAGCTGCCTCTTCGTGAGGTCGAGCTCTCCCTGCGCCTGCTCCAGGTCCCGCTTCAGATCAGCAACCTCGGCAGTACGGGCAGCAGCAGCAAGCAGCACAACCTCCTTATTCAAAATAATACTTATGATTAGACTCCTGCGGATTTTAATTGACCCTATGTTCGGCTTTTCCTTCTGAACGCCAAACAGAGTATCAGGGGCTACTACCTATCGTGTGGTAATTTTGCACATATTTATTACTTACCTTGAAGCCTGGTAGGAGGCTGGTGCAAGCTTCGGTTAGTCCGCTCTTGACGTACGAAACCTTCCGAATCACCGTACTCATAAGAGTACGGTGCCCTTCGTCCAGGGAAGCGGCGCAAAGCGCTTCCACCAGACCGTCTGGCGCTTCATGCGCAATGGAAGTCTGTGACATAGACGGCTCACCCTCCTTAGCGAGGGGTCGCCTGCCTGAGTCTGGAACCATCGAAGGTTCTAGAATTGTGTTTGGCTCAGAGCCCGGCTGGCCATGGCTCTCGTCGACACGATCTGAGGGGATCTTGAACCCCGCGTGTCCGACGTCTGGGACCCCGCCTCGGGGCGTCTCCAGGGTCATCTCCCCCCGCTCTGGGAGCCTTTGGGACAACACCTCCGTGTCGTCCGTGGGTTGAGGAGTAGTGGCCGTCGGAAGCGAATTCATCTCCGAATTGCTTAGGGACCCAGAGGAGGATATCTCGGGGTGATCCCTGGCCGGACTGCACACATGTTCGGCATCATAAATACAAAAACTATGAAGTGAAGTCATGATAGAGTGCAAACACTTACGATCGCGCTAGGGGCTTCCCCCTAGGAAGCCACCCCTCCTCGCTGAGAGCGGCCGTGGCAGAGTAGTCCGGAAGGGGCCCCTTCCCCTTCTTGGACGCCCCAGCCTCCCCTCCTGGGGCGGCTTTTCTCTTCTTCTCCCCCCCCCCCGGTGGGGGAAGGTAGGATCTCTTCCTGATTCCCCCCACCTCCGCGGGAGGAATCTGACTCGTCGTCATCGGACGACAGGGGAATGACGACCCTGCGCCGAGGACCTTTTCCGGCCCCCGGGTCTGCCTCCCCGGACCCCTCATCCTTTCCGGATGGGGCATCTTCTTCCTCTTCCTCCTCCCCTTCGTGGGAGGAGTATGCCTCATCATCTTCGGATGAGGCTTCCTGTACAACCTTACGTCGGAGACCCTTTCGGGTCCCCGGGGCCTTCTTCTCGGCCTTCTTCTCCGGCACCTTGTACGGCGCCGGGACTAGCATCTCCATCAGGAGAATGTATGCTGGGTCTTCTGGCAGTGGAGCCGGGCTGTAAACCCGCTCCGCTGTCTCCACGTAATCCTGAAATAAATATACACAACTACTTAAGGCACTCCCGTGAATATATCAGGAAGAACTGGGTCCGGTGTCGGTCTAAGAACTCACTGGCCTAGGAGCCCGCGCAGCATGAAGCCCGCGGTCCTCGGATGTCAGAGGAGGCACTTCAGAGGCCTTGAACAGCTCCTTCCATGCGCCTTTGTGTGTCATGTCGTAGAGCCTCTGGAGCGTCCGGTGCTCGGTGGGGACGAACTCCGACAGATTGACTGCCCGCCTCTGGCAGGGCAGGATTCGGCGAACGAGCATGACCTGGATCACATTGACAAGCTTGATGTTCTTGTCCTTCATGCTTTTGACACATGTTTGGAGTCCGGCCAGCTCCGCGGAATCGCCCCAGGACAGGCCCTTCCTCTCCCAGGAGGTGAGCCGCATGGGGGCTCCGGATCGGAACTCGGGGGCCGCCGCCCAGTTGGCGCCGCGCGGCTCGGTGATGTAGAACCACCCCGATTGCCATCCTTTTACGGTCTCCGCAAAGGAGCCATCGAGACATGTGATGTTGGGCATTTAGCCCACCATGGCCCCTCCGCACTCCGTCTGTTGGCCTCTTACCACCTTCGGCTTCACGCAGAAAGATTGCAGCCATAGGCCAAAGTGAGGCCGGATGTGGAGGAAGGCCTCACACACGACGATGAACGCCGAGATGTTGAGGATGAAATTCGGGGCTAGATCGTGGAAATCTAGCCCGTAGTAGAACATAAGCCCGCGGACGAAGGGATGAAGTGGGAATCCCGGTCCACATACGAAGTGGGCGACAAATACGACCCTCTCGTGCGGTCCTGGGGTCGGAATGACCTGCCCGGCGTCTGGTAGACGGTGCGCTATGTCCCCGGCCAAGTATCCAGCTGCCCGAAGATTGGTGATGTGCTTCTCCTTGACGGTGGAAGCCACCCACTTGCTTCCTGCTCTGCACATGTTTAGCTCTGCAGGGAAGACTTGGGCTTGGGCACTGGAACTCGAGGGGGCAAGAGTGGGCAAAGGAGGGAGAAGGCGTGGGTGAAAATGGGGGAATCTTATCCCTTTATAGAGGCGTCGGAAGCGGTGCGCCTCCCCACTTGCCCATTGGGAATCGCTTGTTTCCCAAGCGCCACGGTTAATGGAACGGTTAGATTACCCATGCCCATATTGATGAGAATCCCGTAATAAGGGGACACGATCTCTGCTTTGGCAAGACGTGTCACAGAAACCGCCTCGTGATATGCGTTGTAGCTAGTTGTGTGGAAACGGTTCGAATAATGGATCCGATCATAATAATGTGTCACGTCATCAGGAAAAGTTGTCAACAGATTGCATTTGTGAAATGTTCTCCTCTCTACGGTGGTATGCGAAGATCATTTTTTCAGATCCGGACACGATTTGGGTGTTCGGTGATTACTTTGGAGTATTCGGTGGAGGAACCCGCCTTGCAATGCCGAAGACAATACTGTGCGCCAAACTCATCGTCATTGAAGCCTGGTTCAGGGGCTACTGAGGGAGTTCTGGATTAGGGGGTATCCAAACAGCCGGACTGTGTACAACGTCCGGACTATTGAAGCGTGAAGATACAAGACTCAAGACTTCGGCCCGTGTCCGGATGGGACTTTCCTTGGCGTGGAAGGCAAGCTTGGCGATCCGGATATTATATTTCCTTCCTTGTAACCGACTCCATGTAAACCCTAGCCCTCTCCGGTGTCTATATAAGCCGGAGGGGTTGGTCCTTAGAAGGCCGATCACAATTACATTCATACCATCATAGGCTAGCTCCTAGGGTTTAGCCTCTACGATCTCGCGGTAGATCAACTCTTGTATTACCCATATCTTCAATATTAATCAAGCAAGAAGTAGGGTTTTACCTCCATCTAGAGGGCCCAATCCTAGGTAAACATTTGTGTCCCTTACTTCTTGTTACCATCAGCCTTGACGCACAGATTGGGACCCCCTACCCGAGATCCGCCGGTTTTGACACCGACACCCCCCCCCACACACACACACACACACAAACACTAAGACACCATCTCTC